>NC_047510.2:23437974-23509262 GCF_902827115.2 Pseudochaenichthys georgianus
TTTCCAGCAGTTTTCACTTGCTAGTGGAGTCAAGAAGCAAGAGGAAACGAGTCGTATTTTTTCAGATGAGAACAGATGATAATCAAATGTGTGAAAAGGAAAACTTTCATGAAATTGTATATACAGAGGAAGTACATAATCAGATCAGTTATGCCCCATGTTTTACTCCTATTAGCTGTAGTCTAGTAGCAAACAGGATTTTAGATGTAATGTAATCTTATTATATTTAATTAAATAATGAGTAGGACTGTTTTGGGATACAGCGCGTGTGAACTTGTGCTTTGTACCTCCACCATCCACCCTTAAACTCCCCTGATACAGCATTATATATACTTTAGGAGACAGGGTGCTCCTCCTCCTCCTCCTCCTCCTCCTCCTCCTCCTCCTCCTCCTCCTCCTCCTCCTCCTCCTCCTCCTCCTTCTCCTCCTCCTCCTCCTCCTCCTCCTCCTCCTCCTCCTCCTCCTCCTCCTCCTCCTCCTCCTCTCCTTCCTGCTGTCTTGGAATAACAGAAGCAGAAGTGGATCCTGTATGGCACCCACTCTCTGTCTCTCCTGTATCTCTGCTCTACTATTTCCCAGATTTAGCATGAACCCAATGAAAACAGTCTGTGTTGCTGCCTCCTTTGCAGTCTTTGTATCTCTGTCTGCTCACAGCCTCCACACCAGACTTTGGGCTGGCGAGACGCAATGGTTATTTCCTGAGTGAGTCACAGGACTCAGTTTCTGGAGGACGTGTGTCCTGACTCCTGACAGAGTATTCAACTTCACAGCTGAGTCAACAGTTTCCTTGGTAGATGTTGGATTGTGAAACTGCTGAATCCTTGGTCATTTAGAACATCTCTTGTATAGACAAGGTGTGAGGTTATTAAGAAATAGATGAACAACAGCTCTCTGAATTAAAGCTTATTTTAAATGTGGATAAAACCAAGGTAATGCTCTTTTCAAAAGCAAAAAAGACACCAGAGCCTGTTTTAGATATTGTAACTACGCAAGGAATAAAACTTGAAGTGGTTACCGGTTACAAATACCTGGGTATCTGGCTTGATGATTGTCTCACTTTTAAACTTCATGTCAATAACCTGCTTAAAAAGCTGAGGGTTAGGCTAGGTTTCTTCTACAGGAACAAGTCCTGTTTCTCGCTTGAGGCCAGGAAAAGGCTAGTCACTGTGACCTTTTTACCTGTGCTGGACTATGGGGATCTGGTCTATATGAATGCACCTGCCAAATACCTGAGCAAGTTAGATGCTGCGTATCACAGTGCACTGAGATTTGTGACAAACTGTAAAGCATTAACCCATCACTGTACCCTGTATGCAAGGGCTGGTTTGCTTTCACTAACTGTACGGAGGCTCAGTCACGGGTTTTTATATACAAAGCCATGTTAGGGAAACTTCCATCTTATATCTGCTCCCTGATCTCACGGAAAATTGTAAGTGGCTACTGCCTGAGATCGAATGCAGTGGTTTTATTAATAATAATAATAATAATTCCTTACATTTATTATAGCGCTTTTTCAATGACTCAAAGCGCTTTACATATACACACATTACACATATATCATACATGCAATGGTCAGAAACTGTGGACAATACCCACAGGAGCAAGTTCAGGTGAAGTGTCTTGCCCAAGGACACACCGGCTTTACAGACGCAGCAGCGGCGGGTTTCACCCCTTGATCTGATGATCATTGCACAGCGCACTGCGCCACACCGTCCATCTTCACGCCTCGAGTGAGGCGCTTTTACAAGTATACATTGGTATCATACATGTACTGTGGACAATACCCACAGGAGCAAATCCAGGTGAAGTGTCTTGCCCAAGGACACAACGGCCTGACGCAGTGCCAACTGCTAGGACTGTCTTAGGGAAGACAGCTTTTAGATGCGCAGCTCCTCTGTCTTGGAATAGTCTGCAAATTAAATGGAAACTGAACAATCTGGTGCCACTAAATGTTTTTAAAGCTCGGTTGGATGCTACTCAATCGGAAGCTATTGGTACCTGTTTATGTGGATAATTATGTAAATGATGCTGTATGATGTCCTTTTCTTGTTCTGTTTATGTTTTTATGTGTCATGTGGAACCTACTTGAACAGGTCTCCCTTGAAAAAGAGATCAATGATCTCAATGGGATTTATCTGTATAAATAAAGGTTTGAAATGAAATGAAATGAACAAGATTGAAAGACAAAAAAAAGCAGAATAAGGTAATTCTCAAACATTTAGTATCGCTGTTAACCTAAAGATTATATTTATCTAATAGCAGGTAGTACAGATCAGCATTTTTAAACTGTCTTTGCTCTCTCTGAAAGCGAATGACGAGGCAGGATCTAGATTAGGGGGTGAGATAAGAAAAGGTCTCAGTTTCTGACTGACATATGGGTCGATATTTATCAGCTGCAAAACTCTGTATTTAGTACAAATAATCGAGTACTGTGGTGTAGCGGAATGACACGTGAGGTAAGATAAACAATCATAATGAAAGACTTGCAGTCAAGCTCATAATTGAGCAAAGATCAAGAACAAGGGACCCTGCTGTCAAAAGCACTCAACTAATTTGTCTGATGATCAATGCGTATGATGGCCCAGAAATAAACCAATCAGAAGTTGTTGTTCAAATCCAAAGGGAAGCGGAAGCACTTCTTTTTGAGTGAAATTTGGCAAACGCAGTGCTTGTTCATAAATAAGTGACTGTGACTAGTGGGTTCTGTGAGGAGAATGTCATACTTCAAGGGATTGTGTTATAGGGTGTTTGAGGCTTTGAAGGATCAAACGGCTGTGTTGCATTTGATGTGCCGTCTGATTTTTTTGTGGTAATCTAATTTTCATTAAGGGAACGTTGCGGATGTCTCTCAGATGAGCTAACAACAAGTGACTGCTGCAGACTTGGAAAATATTCAGTAACATCTTTAGGGCCTGCGGTAGAAAGATTTTCAGGTCTTTTTGGGACATCGTGGTACAAAAACAACACTAATCACAGAAAGTACTTAAATACAAACATGACAAATTAATCAAGAAAAACTGTTTTTGAAATCCAGGTGGGTGTCGTATGGGATATTATGAAACAAGTGTTCCAAGAACTACAGCGTGGTTTTCTCATCAGCTGGCTTTTCAAGGCTGAAAGACTTCCTTCTTTAGTCCTTCTTGTAGAGACCCATGATCAGTTTTTTCTTTGTTTCTGCAGATAATGGTAAAAACGTTTCAGCCTCTTATGTTTTTAGTGTGTGTGTCTGTGTGTGCGCCATAATAGTAAAATGTTCTCCTGCAGACCCCCACTGTAGTCTGAACAACCGCAAAGACTGTATTGAGTGCGTTGCCAGGTGTTTCCTTTGGTCTGTTGCACAAAAAGGTACAGTGTAGTTGAGATCAAAATAAAAGTTACATAAATATCATCTTCAACTTTAACATCAATAGATAACTGAAAAACAAATCAACATTCCCATCAGGCTCAGCTTTAGTTTGTGTTTAGTGCTGATGTTAGCATTTAGCTCAAAGCAGCTCGAGCAGCTCTATTCTTTTTTTGATCTTGGTCCCACAAGTAATACGTCTCTTTCATAACATTCCTAACACTCCTACTACTCTAACAAAAAGTAAAAGAAAAATGTAAAAAAAAACTAGAGATTGCGATCTTTTAAAGAGCACCCAATATTTTCAATTCATTTCTCAGTCAATTGAAACATTATGTTGCTTGGTTTGGCTGGTCATGAAATTCCAATAGTGGACACCTGTTATACTGTCAAAATAAAGACGTAAATAGTTTTTTATGCATCTTTAAAATCAATGTTATCAAAGCCAGAATCATGAGGCAAATGGGTAACTAGCCCAGTGTTGTCAGTCTTTACTAATGTGAAGGAAGAACTGCTTGGAAGATAGTGACAATAATGGATTAGATCTGTCTTCCTTTTGCAGGAAATCACTGTAGATTCATATTTTCCCCCCCAGTTTCCTTTAGTTGTAGACTAGCAGACAATCCTGATTTACTACCTATTACGATATTGAAAGGACACAGTCACTGATGTAAAAGCTAATGTTTGTAATAATGAGGAATGAAACCTCATGAGAGTGTAAAAGTGATTCAGTAATCTGAGCACTATGGACTGGAGTGGATGCTTCTCCAGCCTCATAAACGTGTAGCTGATGCTCTTAAGGTGAGTGGATTGTATTTAAAATGAGTGCAATGTGCTCTGGGAGGTGAAATGCAGGACCAAACCCATTATTGTTGGCATCAGCACCCGCAAGGAATAGGTTACTTTTGATAGTGTTGCTAGTTGTGACTCTTCTCCAGGTGGAAAAGAGCTGCTGGATCTATGTGGGTGTCTGAAGAGAAAGAAAGACAGTTGAAGCAAGGGAGCAAAGAATTTTTTTTTGCTGAAAGAATGGATAAAAAAAAGGACGAGACTGGAGGAGGTGGATAGAGAGCTGGTTAGACCAGACTGGGCGGCTTGCAGTAGGAGGAATGTGGGCTATTTCCATTCCACTACTGTCATCTGTCAAGAGGCAGGAACTGTCAAAGTGTGTGTCTGTGTTTGTACTGTGTGTGTATGTGTGTTTCTAGTTTGTGTGTGTCTCTCTGCATGCTTGAAAGCTGTGAGTAGGAGTAACGCCGAGGGGGGAAAACAATTACTACACACCCAGCAGCCGCAATCTCACAAGCACACAAGCGGGAAACAAGCTGCTAAAAGCTCTAACAGCATTTCAGCTACAGTACTGACACACAGAGCACTGACCATAAGAAGGACACAGACACTTCTGCTGATGGCATGTCAGTCATCATGGGACCTGGAGAGAGGAAACGGCGATGTGGTATGTATCTCCTTCAGGGCATAAAAAACGAATTTGTCTGGGGAAAGTGGAATCGTACGAGGTGTCTTATTTTCTATTTCTACTGCAGTCCAGTGTAACAAAACAAGGTGTACACTTAAGTGAATGTTGGAGTTTTGTTTGTCAGTGTTTCACAGACTCTGACACACTTAACCTGGCTTTCTTACATCACTCTTAACTCGGCAGGGTTGCACACATATGCAGCAACCAAGCCACAATCTAGTGCTGTGAACATGTGTAAGTGCTCTCTAATTATCCTGCGGTGGGAACAGCCTCTGCCCTCCTCATGTTTGCTCCGTTGCTATTGTTACGGGAAGGATCCATCCTGACACACTCTAAAGACAAACACAAATAACAGACACATCTCTAATAAAAGGATTAACAAGAACACCCTGCTGCGTCAAATCTCAAAATATATTTTGCTAATGTTTTAGCTTTTGGACAGATAATGTTGTAGATAGAGTCTCGCCTGAGATGTACAAAAAAACGAACAAAACATACAATATTTCACAGCTCTCTGCAAATCCATATTTTGCTTTCTGTTTTAAAGTGGAGTTGCACAAAAAAAGGCTTGTGTCAAAATACTTGAGAATTGGGCTTTTGGGGGTTCTGTGTTTACTCTAATCTTGAGCATCCATGTTAAAGTAGTTTCATGACTCTAAGTTGACTGTTCTGCAAACATGACCCAACACCACAGGCGTATCAGTATGCAAAACCATCCTTTCCACTGACCTTGATGCGAAGGATATTGGAAAGGCATTACTTTCAAAGCCGTTTTGTCATAAGATTTTGAAATCTGCCAATAAAGGCCTGTGGGTCACGTCAGTCAGATCCCAATCTCTCCAGTATCTCCAGAAGCATTAGACAGTAGCTGTGGACTGGGACAGGGCAGTCATGTATTATTCAGGATCCTGAGCAGTGTTCAGTATCTGGGGCTTTAGGATTCTCCCTCAGACTAACATGTACCGAGACAGTGATCAGTGACTCCAACAAAGAACTGAATTGAGCTGAAACAGGGCCTCTGTTATCAGTGGCATGGATCATTGCATGTGATCTGTTTCCTTTTTATGACTGTCTAGGGCAGGAAACGTTACAATTAGTCATGGGATACAAACTGAATACTGTAAGACTTGAAAGATGGAAACGTTTACTTTACTGCACTTTGATATTATAATACTTTAATTAATCAGTTTTGGTTGAGATCTAATGTTTTGTATGTAAGTTACACATGTATTTGTTGACAGTGTAGGTAGGCAGACACACAGTGAGCTTTAAAGTGCCTTGTTTGTGAGCCAATATTTGTATTTCTTTATCATGTGACCAGGATCAGAAAGTATATTGCAGAGTTAAAGGATTACATTTATATTGTGTATTACTTCCTGCAATATTTGAAACTCATTGCCTCAAGCGGCTATAGACAGTGATTTCTGAACAGGGAAGCTTTGATCAATGAGATATAAGCACAAACAGTAAAATATGCAGGCATCGCTTTCCTGTAAATCCCTTGTTTGTGTAGCAATCAACTGCTTTCAGACTAACTGAAAGGCTCCTACTCAAGTCAATCTCATCTCACTTGGTTGTTAACTCTCGAATGTCCGTGTTGTCGTATCAGACGTTGACCCTAGCTGGACCCGGCTTGGGTCGTTGCTTGCTTTAAAAGTAGCACAATTCATTATGTCAAACCTTGGAAAGTATTAGGTATCCCTGCCCTAATGCCAAAAGTAACTGGCAACTGAATATGTGTCGCCGTTTGATGTCTATGTCTGGACCGCTGCGTAAAAAGGAGGGTTTCTGCCCCGTTACTTCTCTTCTTACTTCTATAAGAATAAAACACGGAGGATGGAGATCTCTTTTCTCCCCCTCTTCTCCCCGCTGCAGCCTAGCAGCTGATCTCAGAACACGCTCCCATCTCCTGCAGGGGGGCGTGGTCAGCTGCAGCTCACAGAATCAGCCCCCTGCAAAAACAGCGCTGGAAAGAGCAAATAGAGCGAAATGAGGCAAGTGCAGGATCTTTTTGGTATTTTGAAAAAAACAACTATATTTATATACTTTATATAGGTATGGCCCTACAATATATTGTTCAAATATAGCATGATAGGTGTTCTTTAATGAAATGTTGTTGACACGTTAGAAATTACGGTGAAGGGATTTTAAAGGGCATTGTATAAGAAATAGGACGTTACAATTTTATGACATTTCCTTTGATGAATCTGCTCTGAATGAAACTTGCACAGTGGCACTTGCTCATCCATGCGTGCTGTCAGACCTATTGGGGTTAAAAAGGCTAAACATGCAAGTTTGAACTATTATGATTATATATTGATTGTCAATGGAACATCAGCCCCCTGGGTAATATTAAATATAGAAGGTTTAGTGGTGTTGCATTGGTAATCTATGTGGCTGTGCCTAGGGTTATGGAGTGTTTGTATATATATATATAATTTTTTTATCAGGAGGGCTGCTCTCTAGGGAAATACACACGCAGAAACACACACTCTACATTCCTAGACTTTCACGTTTAATGCATGAGATGTCCAGTCTCGGCTGTACAGTAGAAGTCTTCACAATGATACACACACACACACACACACACACACACACACACACACACACACACACACACACACACACACACACACACACACACACACACACACACACACACACACACACACACACACACACACACACACACACACACACACACACACACACACACACCCACACACACACACACACACACACACACACACACACACACACACACACACACACACACACACACACACACACACGTACACGTACACGTACACACACAACGCAGGAATTATTACCCAAAACAGGTTCAGTCTCTTCAGACAATCTGTCCCATTCTCCGGTCCAGGCCAGCTCTTTCAGAGTAGGAGGGATGGAGGAGGTTTTTGTTGCGCATCACAGGTTGCCTGCAGGGTCTCTTTTCTCTACAATTACTGCTTTATGAGGCTGTTTAACTGAAGCCAAGGGAAGAGAACAACCGAGGCAGAGAGTGTGAAGATGTCTGCAGTGCCGGTATCTGTTCGTTCATCACTCTTGACTTTTTCCCTTTCTTTGCAGTTTGGCATTGAGAGCATCCTTTTGTGTCCTTGTTTCTTTCACACGCAGATCTTGCCTCTTAACAACTTTTCTCTCTTTTGTGTCCTATTCAACTCCGGGGTCCATAAAACAAAGTCGTGTTACAAAGACAAGGGATAAGCAATGTAAGATGCTAAGACTCCCAAAGAGTCACAAATACATCATGAACACATGTATAATGATGTACACATAATGGGCAAATCTGCTGAAACGATTGTGTGATATGATTGAAACCTTCTAAACAAATACCAAATGGACCTGGTTTGACATTTCTTACACACAAATGCAAAGTAATGGTGTGTGCACACAGTAAAACAGTACATCTTTCTGTTTTTTAATCTTTTCTCTGAACACACATACATTTTTTTTCTCAATTTGAAACATCAACGTCATGCCTCCACGGACAAATACTGTTCTAATCACATTTCTCCTTTGACATTATATGCAATCACACTTTATAGAATAAAAAAATTATAAAAATGAAAGAGAAAAATGTTAGGAAAGCAAAACCATTTGCAGAATCGGAGTACCTTTTTAATCGTCCCACAAAGGGGAAATGTGCATCGAAATGATCCACCCACACAGGAGCAACAACCTCTCTTCCACTTCTACTGCCACTTGGCAAAAATTACAAAAGATCAGTCTATATGGGATGGAATTATGTCAGCTGCCATCAAGAGCATTTACAACATATGGATCTATCATATAATAACTTTTCTTTATTGTAGTCTTGCCAGTATAATAACCTTTTTTGATACATCTTGACAAATGAAGGGTGAGTCATTATTCAACTGCACGATACTTGGTAGACATGGTCTTTATATTCCATTAGCATATTTCTCTTTCTTCCTCCTGTGCTTGTCTTCTTCTCCTATTTCATATTTTTGAAGTCGGTAGATACAGTGCTGTGTGAGAGAGAGATGATCACACACAGCCATCTGGATCCCTGCTCTCTTCACTGGCTGCTGCTCTGTGATAACATGAGCTCCAAGCTCTCACAATTTAATAACCTAATAGTCCTAATAGTCACTTTGTTTTACAGAGCAAGACTGAGCAGAGGGGAGGATTCAAAAAGTGTGAGAGAGATGCAGTAGATTGATAAACAATGGAGAGGATATAACTTTACTTTACTTTTTCCATTATTTACACTGGGATGTGAAACAACGGGGGAAATCGTCTGAATTGCAAAGCTGCTTAGCGGTATGATTCAGTTGGGGGATTAGAATCTGCTCTCTCCCCCACTTCAAGCACTGGGGTTGGAGGTGTGTGTGTGTGTGTGTGTGTGTGTGTGTGTGTGTGTGTGTGTGTGTGTGTGTGTGTGTGTGTGTGTGTGTGTGTGTGTGTGTGTGTGTGTGTGTGTGTGTGTGTGTGTGTGTGTGTGTGTGTGTGTGTGTGTGTGTGTGTGTGTGTGTGTGTGTGTGTGTGTGTGTGTGTGTGTGTGTGTGTGTGTGGCACTGGAGAATTACAATCTGGTATTGCTCCATGTGAAAATGACCTACTTCCTGTCAGCTCACTCTCAAATGGATTGCTGTTTTCTGATGTGTCGGAGGAGAGAGGGGGAGGTCCTCCGAGGGGTCTGGGGGGGGGAGAAGTTGAAGTGGCACGGTTAAATGAAAGACCCAGGGACCCGTAGTGTAGAATAAATACTGTCCTGTGTGTGAAGTGAACATTCTATATGCATGGCGTGTGTATTGTGTAGTCACCTGTGTATACAGTATTTGTGTGCTCGTGCAGTAAAACAGGCGTGTTGTGTGATGTGTGCCGCGCTCTCTTTGAAGGGTTAATTACCCCAGATGAAGGGCCGACGAGAGACTATCAGAAAGCCAATATTTGAGGGGGCGGGCCTCACCAGATGCTCAGCGGTCGGTTCATTTGGTTTGTAAAATTATTGCTATGAGAAACTACATTTTATATGGCTTTTTTCTAACACCTGCTCTATATTTACACTGTGCCGTGAATAGACATGAATACAAATGTTTACATATCCTTCATAATGACACTGTGAAAACAATGTATACAAGGTGTTTCATAATAATATGTTGTGGGAGGAGACCAAATATAGCGCCATAATAATAATGTTGCTCAGTATTTGCTGTACGTGTCAATAAACTACTCTTAGGTGAAAATATGTCAATATTGTCTTGGACTCAACATAATGTCGTCAGCACTTCGCTCTGAAAAAAGAATGTCCAACCATACAAATAATCAAAGTCTTGAGACGACAAATGACGGGCCTTTCAGAAAACTTTAGATTTTCCAGTCAGACCTTTGAGACGATATTTAAGTAGTTAACTGGCATTGTACACTAATAGATTATAATATTTTTTACTGTATGATTGAAGAATTGGTTAAATCCACCTGCCATTGAACAAAATATACATTAGGAAACATTGTAATGTATTGAATTCCCCTTTACTAACTTACCTGAGAGTGTATGAACTCCTCTGTTATGGTATTAATTCAGGTATGCACTAAATCCCTGTGCCTGGCTGGCTGATCGGAAGGTGAATTAATGTAATCCATCCTCATAAATGTGCGCCTCCCTCCCTCTCTTACTCACACATGCTCTTTAACTTTCCCTTCTCCCTGTATTTTCCAGTACCCCAGGACCTGTCTTTGGAGGAAAGAGATGAGCTGTCGAACATACGACGCAGGAAAAAAGAGCTTCTTGATGATATTGAAGTGAGTAACGGTCCAAGCATGATGTTTTTCTTTGTTATCGTAGGTAGGGCTGGGTGCTATTATCAAATGGTGTTGTCTGAAGACATACATGATGCAATACTGAACAAAGTTATTGGCATTAAACATTAGTTAAAAAAATGTATGAGTGTTTTTGTCCATATATCAGAAAAGACTTAAGCCTCCCAACTGTCCATCATCTTATAATGCCAGATAATCCTTGTCTGTCTATCTATCTATCTTACTATGGTTGTGTAATATTGAGTAAAACCAAATCACCCAGCCCTAATTATAAGGAAAGCTGTCATTAGGATGCCCTTAAATGGTATGTAACCTACATGATGAACCTCTTCAAAGCTGCTGCTCGATTTATGGTGCCTTCCGCTGTCTTTTTATTAGAATTATTAAAGCTCAAATCATAGTCGTATTTTTCTCTGCAGCGGCTGAAGTTTGAGATTTCCGAGGTAATGACTGAGATTGAGCAGCTTACTTGCGTGGGGGAGAGGTGAGTGTTTTACATTTTTATCATCAACTGCTGATTATCTTCTTGATTACTGGATGATTTTTATCAATAAAATGCCCACAGCAATTTCCCGAAGCCGAAGAGGACATATTCAGACGTATTCATTTTGCCAACACCCTCATAAGTTCAGTTAAATATTATATAAAATGAAATAAATCCGAAAATAATATCAATCAGCAAGCACATGTACCAGATCATTTTTTGCCGTTTCAGCTAGAAATGTTCCTTAAACAATTAATCAATTATCAGAATTCTTATTTTCTGTGAAATGTCATATCATAGTGAAAAACCAGCTATCATTATTTGACAGAGCCAATGGGGATATCTTCACTTTGTTTGTTTTTTCATGATCAACAGTGATTAACAGTTAACAGTGTGAAACTCCAAAACTAAACTGTGAAAATTAACCCATCCTCACATATGATTAGCTTGAATCAACAAATGTTTGGCAGACTGCTTGAGTTAAACCAATAATTAACTATTGTCAATGTTGTGGATTTGTTTCAGTCAGATTTGATCGATTTATTGACCAAATGTTTCATTACTAGTCCATTATGTTGTTATATTGCCTCCTCAATTGCTCCTCAAAGCCAACAATGTTTTTGCTCTGGTTGGAGCCTTACTGTCACACCTGTCCCCTGTATGTGTGTGTGTGTGTGTGTGTGTGTGTGTGTGTGTGTGTGTGTGTGTGTGTGTGTGTGTGTGTGTGTGTGTGTGTGTGTGTGTGTGTGTGTGTGTGTGTGTGTGTGTGTGTGTGTGTGTGTGTGTGTGTGTGTGTGTGTGTGTGTGTGTGTGTGTGTGTGTGTGTGTGTGTGTGTCTGTCTGTTAAGCCCTCTTTGTTTGAGGAGTGAAGCGAGACAGTCCCTTGACTAAACATTAGACAAACAGTCTGTATTCAAAGGCTCTCATTCGATTGGTTGATGAGGTGGAGTGAGGCCGTGTGTCTGGCTGTGTCTCAGGTGCAGCTGGCAAAGGGCTGTGGGCTATTTTGAGCACACAGGAAGCGTAGGGAGCATGCACCGACACACAAAGGTGGGGATTTCCCTGAGGGCTGCTTGCAAAATGTGTTTTTAAAGAAGGGCAACATCCAAATGGCTGCAGGACGTGTTAAACTGCAGAGGTGATGCAGTCACGTTTATCTTTTTTTCAGGTTTAACCCACTGTACTCAGTCTTTGTTGAAAGAGTAGTAGATAAACAAAGTCACTTATGCAACATCCTGGATGAACCCACCCTAAAGTGACCGATTCAACAAACAAAGCATCCTGGGGGTACCACACCCTTAACTGTCTTTAAATATATGTTTCTGTGTGTTTCTTATTGCAGTAAGACAACACAAAGAAATAAACAGATCGCCATGGGGAGGAAGAAGTTCAATATGGACCCTAAAAAGGTTTGCCCTAAATGAATAATTGTTCAAATCAATAAGACTGTTGCTGTTGAATCAAACTTTAATATATCTTAGCCATCCATCAGGTCTATTAAAACAGACCAAAAGAGGAAACTAAAGTGCAAGTGTGCACTTCTTTTTTAAAACAGGGCATCCAGTTTCTTCTGGAGAACGATCTTCTCCAGCACACCCCAGAGGACGTCTCTCAGTTCCTCTACAAAGGCGAGGGGCTCAACAAAACAGTCATCGGGGACTTCTTAGGGGAACGGTGAGCTCTCCAGTTTTTATCTCTGTTTTTCCTCCACCTCTTTTCCCTCTCTTTGTCAGATCTGCCCTGCATGTGCTTAGACCGGGGCATAAAGCTGCAGGAAATTGGTGGTCTGGATTTATGGAGCGGAGCAGCGGCGGGAGATGGTGCCAGGCAAATAACTAAGCTGACATGTGGTTTTTATCGAAGGGGAATCAATGGGGATAAACAACTGGGATTTCATGCAGCCTGCAAACACAGGGACTTTCTGCCTGACACTGGTGCTGTGACATGGCAGCATTTACTTTCTACCCTGATCCCCAAACCCTATGAAATCACTGAACTTCATTTCCGATATGAATCCCGTATTTACCGTGCAGTCTGTTTCTTCTGTGTCTGTTTGAATGGAAAGAGTGTAAATGGTGTGACATGTGTGACCCTCCAGGGAGGACTTTAACCTCAAGGTCCTCCAGGCGTTTGTGGAGCTTCATGAGTTTGCAGACCTCAACCTCGTACAAGCCTTACGGTGAGTTATCGACCAAATGTAGAAATGTGTTAGAGGAAATGCAGGTGCGGGTGTCTTCCTAAAGCTGCAGGAGAGAAAATGAAATGTGATCCAGGAAGTCCTGTTTGAGTTTTATGTTCTATAATCTGCATCGTCAAATAATCAAACTGAGAAGGGGATTTATGACAACTTCTTTGCAGGTATTATTAGTCTTTGCATTGGCATTCCCACTGCGTCAACACAGTGGTCTCATTTGAAATGAAGGGTATGATGGCATTGGTTTCTCGCAATGTTTATGATTTCAGGAATTGTTTTGTTTTAATTAGCACATTACCAATTGTCCAGTTGATGGACTTTGGCCGATGTGAGCTTTCTATGTTTATTTTAGTATTTATAGACTATGAATCGGATGTTGATTTAAATGCTTTTTACATGTGTGACTTAACATTAACTTTGATATGAAATGAACCAGGCAGTACTTTCCATAACATTGTTTTAGAAAGTACAACTTCCTGTTTAACAGTCAGTAAAAAAAGGCTTTTTATGTTGTAGCCAAATCATTCAGTTTGACGTTAAAAACCTTTTTAAACACAAACACTCTCGTTCTAACGTCAATGTAAAGAAAGTCAGCTTTTTTACATTTTCATCATATTTTATTATGATCTGTAACTCCATTATCCCTCTCTGTCTCTGCCGTTGTAGGCAGTTTCTGTGGAGCTTCAGACTTCCTGGCGAAGCCCAGAAGATTGATCGTATGATGGAGGCGTTTGCATCCAGATACTGCCAATGTAATCCTGGCGTCTTCCAGTCCACAGGTACCACTCACACACGCTCTCATACACACACTCACACACACTCTCATACACACACACTGCAGCAGACACATCAGTCAGACTCAGCTACTGTAGACAGTCCAGGACAAATAATATGGGCCAGCTAGACCACCTCAGCCTCAGATCAATGTTTCTGACTGTCTGTCTTACCTAGACATCTGGACCTGTTCAAGCTTCGTACATCTTTAGCGTGTCCATAACCCTGGAAACTCTTCTTTAAACACTGCAGAATATGAACACCTTCTGACTTCATAGGTATCTGCATTCAGAGAATCATAACGACAGTAGACCAACAGTCGTAAACATCTTTGTTCTGCAGCATAGTTAGCAGCGTCCTCAGTAATCGCAGCGTGATCACTATCCGTGGCTCCTGCAGTGATAATGAAATCGATCACTGGTCAATTTGGTCATTAGTGGCGTCTCGGCCCTTCGCACATGGTCTGCTGCTCCTGTGTGTACCGTCCGCGGGGAGCCTTGAAGAGGACGTGGGTGACAGCTCAGGTCATGAATATGAATGTGGTGCAGTGGTGACACACCCTGACTTAGTTATTGGTCATCTCTCAGGACCGATGGCTCAGGGTCATAAATTACAGAGCAGTGATGCTTACTGGGGCGGTTAGTGTGTGGATGGGATTGACGATGGTTAGCATGAGTTATGATGTGGACCCACAAGAATGTGTGTGTGTTTGTCTGGGTGTGTGTTCATGACTGCAGAGACGTCCAAAGGCCTTGGTGGGCTCCGATAGGGGGCTCTTTGTTGATTAAACTCTCCTTTTTATTGGGCAGAGTCCTAACTTGTGGTAAGAAATCTTTTGATGGATTTCTGTCTAATAAATCACAAATCATTTCTGCCATAATTTCAATACCATTATAATAAACAAGGTAAATACCTTCCACTGTAGAGCTCACGTATTGATAAGAGCTCACATTGTGAAAATTATTATTTGAGTGTGTGCTCTTGTTTTGTTATTTATATTATGATATCAATACTTTAGAAAAGACAAAACTTTTGAATTTAAAAAAGAAAATGTAGAGACTGCTCGGAATATAGTAATTTAAGATAGACCTAGTTACAAAAGATCACTAGTTTAAACAGAAGAGAAATCCTATTCACACAGGATTTCGCACACACACACACACACACACACACACACACACACACACACACACACACACACACACACACACACACACACACACACACACACACACACACACACACACACACACACACACACACACACACACACACACACACACACACACACACACACACACACACACACACACACACACACACACACACACACACACACACACACACACACACACACACACACACACGTGGGGTTGCATTGTATTGTATATTTCCCAATGACACATACTGTATAATTACCTCCACAGACACCTGCTATGTCCTATCATTTGCCATCATTATGCTGAACACAAGCCTGCACAATCCCAACGTCAGAGACAAGCCCCCCGTGGAGCGCTTCATCTCCATGAACAGAGGGATCAATGAGGGGGGAGACCTCCCAGAGGACCTACTCAGGGTAAGAGCTTTGACTTTATTAGTCTGTTAGCTATGACAAATGTATCCAATGTAGCCCGCATGTAGCCCTATAGGAATGTCTCTCTTTGCAAAGCAGAGAGTCACGCTTCACTAATTGAGATGTTGCAGCTCAGCAGAATTGCATATTCTCCCCCGATACTGATGCACATAATCTTTTGTGATCTCTCAAAGGAAACGAGCATACAAGCAAGTTCATCCATCCACACATAGTGTACGCTGATGTCTTTACCAAAGTGCCCTTGGTTTGTTATAAGTAGAACAATACAATTGGTTAAAGCTCCCAGAGTTATTCATCTAAGGAATGGATTGAATGTTTTGAGATAGAGGAAGTCTGGGAGTGTAAATGTGAACTTTAATGTACCTCTCTTTTTGTTTTTGTTGTTGTCTGTCCAGAATCTATTCGACAGCATCAAGAGCGAACCCTTTAAGATCCCCGAGGATGATGGGAATGACCTGACGCACACATTCTTCAACCCAGACAGAGAGGGCTGGCTGCTTAAATTAGGTTAGTGCTTGTGTATGTGTGTGTGTGTGTGTGTGTGTGTGTGTGTGTGTGTGTGTGTGTGTGTGTGTGTGTGTGTGTGTGTGTGTGTGTGTGTGTGTGTGTGTGTGTGTGTGTGTGTGTGTGTGTGTGTGTGTGTGTGTGTGTGTGTCTGCACATTCCCCCTGCTGAGTGAAAGACATCCTGGATGACTTTATTTTGTTACTCTCCCACTTATCCTCATTACACTGTGACTCTTTGCTCACAGCAGGGTGAGGTAAATATCACTCATGCTCTCTAACGTGATGTATCCTGTTTTAAATGCAGTGAAATAAAACAGATCATAACATTTTGTGTTGCAGAGAAAGATACAATTCATACACTTCAAAACAATTGTTGCAAGATCGTACTAAACTTTATTCTTTCAGTCTAGAGGCATAAAACTCATTGGGTGTACAGTATTTTGATTTATGAACCCATATGAAGTCGGATACACACTTATGCACACATTCACTGATGTTTTAAGTTGCCGTGTTTCTGCTATACTAAGTTGCAGAACTTATTTAAATATAAATAAAATATATATTGTCACTCAAGCAGTTGCTGTTGTTATGGTTTTTGTTTTATTATAAGCAGGAGGTTTTCTTTTTGCTTTGTTGCTTTGTTTGTCAGTAGGATTAAAGAAAGCTACTTGCCCGATCTCTAAGAAATGTGATGGAAAGGCGTAGCCTGGGGCGATGAGAGCCAAATCAACTTTGGAGGTGATCGAAATGAACCGGGGAAATGACATGCATTATTTTCCACTGCCCTTATGGGAGGTCAATGCTCTCCGTGTGCACTAGTTTTTTTATGTTAACCTTAAAGATTTGCATTGTTGTCCCTTGTATTCAAAGTTACATTAGTTCTTATCTGCTTTGTTGTGCAGTTATGAGTGTTACAGTAACAGAGTGCACAGAGTAGAGTCTGGTGGGAACCTGCAGAGAGTGACTCTGGGTTGTTTATTGCCTTGACCAGTTGGTGTTGATTAAAGAAGATTTATCTATGAGAAACTGTAGCCTGAACATCAGTAAAACAAGGTTACATGCTTTCCACTTGCCCTACACCCTCACACTAGGATATTCATGTATAAGGTGTGCGTTTCTCACCGCAAAACATTTGACAGAATGTGTGGACAAAGAGTTACAGGCATGATTTGATTGCGTGCACATCGACATTATCCTAATGTACTTTGGGAAGGAACACATGCTTTAGCTATTTGTTTTCTATACGTGCCAGTAATTAAGATGTGGTAGCATGCTTTCCTAATGAGGTAATAGTTTCTTTTGACCATTTTTTCCAGTTTGTTAACACATGTTTTTGATTTGGACCTCGCTCTGCTCTCACACCACATAAAAGAGATTCATTTAAGTATTTTTTAAAACACTTTTAATTGTTGTTAGAGATTGATATATTGTGAACATAAAACTGTTTAACAGCCAGGATACATTTCGTTAAAGGTTAAAGTGCAAACGCACTGCAGGTGATCAGTTTTATTACTATATTCACACACACACACACACACACACACACACACACACACACACACACACACACACACACACACACACACACACACACACACACACACACACACACACACACACACACACACACACACACACACACACACACACACACACACACACACACACACACACACACACACACACACACACACACACACACACACACACACACACACACACACACATACCATGTATACATCACTTCAGAGGACATTACATTGACTTACATGCATTTCCTGGAGACTTGTCCTAACCTTAACCATAACCAACACATGCCTAACCCTAACCCTTACCCTAACCAAGTCTTCACCCTAACATTAATGCTCCCCCTCATGGGGACCTCCAATTTGATTCCCCTCATGGGGACCTCCATTTTGTCCCCATAAGGGAGGTGAGTCCCCACACGTGACTGTGTAAACAGATTTAGGTCCCCACAAGTATAGTAATGCTAGGCCACACGCACACACGCACACGCGCGCACACACACACACACACACACACACACACACACACACACACACACACACACACACACACACACACACACACACACACACACACACACACACACACACACACACACACACACACACACACACACACACACACACACACACACACACACACACACACACACACACACACACACACACACACACACACACACACACACACACACACACACACACACACACACACACACACACCTGGCTCCGATCTGCACATTCCTCTCACTCTGCGTAGCGTCTCTTTAGTCTCATCATACCAGTGAGTACGATTGCAAATAGCCCCATTGTGGCTCACAGGCCTAACATGATTACATTCTGGTACGATTCCTCCCTGGAGCCATTTCCCGCACCAGTTCTCGCTATAATATTTCTAATTTAACTCGCTAAAAATAAACCCTTGAGGATGTGAAGGACTAAATGCAGGTTTTTTTTTTAGCAAATCTCTCTGTACACTGAGCGGAAATTTGGCCACGCTTATTCAATACCCAGAGTCTATTGAAATGTTAGGAAACCCGGCTTTGTAATTATGTGTGGCCGCATAGGCTCATGTGAGGAGGCACGAAAACAGGAAGGAAATGCTGCAGTGAAAAGTGTTGTGACCGTAAGGGGTGGTTAGTATTGAGAATAACTAATCAGGAATGTTAGGTCAAAGCAGGCTCACAGGAAATTATCAGAAAGTGCTTGTGGCATGTTTTGATTCAAGTTTGTAAACTTAGCATTAGATTGTCTTTCTCACAGCTCACATGCACACACATCATACGTTTTCCTCTAACGCTGCAGTCACTGCCAGAGGCTGAATCCCGCGTCAAACCAACTTGTTCAAATCAAATCAAATCAAGTTTTATTTATATAACACATTTATAAACGATTTTTGGTGGAGCCAAAGTGCTGTACATACATGGATGTACAGGACATTAGCGCTCGCTCTCAGTCTTTGCTTTTTTTTGTATGTAGTTTGCAGAAACCAACACGTTGCTCAGTGTGTGTGTTTTTGGGCTTATGTCTACATGTGTGCTCCTTCAGGGGTGCTTTAGGTGCCGCATTAGGTTCATATCAAGTTCTGTTTGCTCACCGCTCCTTACAGCCAATGGGCTTTCATCCTGTTGCCTTTTAAAAATGAATAAGCAAAGTCAGCAATAATGTATCAGTTGCGTGAGTCATCATTTAACAAAGCTGCGAGTTAGAAGAGATAGTGATGGTTGATTGTAGTCACCTACTATTACATTCTCTCTAAACTGTCTTGCCTGTATACTTTGGAAAGTGACCCTCTCTTTATTGCACGTTGACATTTGCACATGCAACCTCATCATAAAATCAAAAAAGCAGCACACAATATTAAACTGTGTTTGAAAGTATGAAACCCTCCTTTATGTGTAGGCTTGGTCATATGCATAGATACATAAACTGTTGAAACTTCAAGCTTCAATGGCGTGTCCTGGGCATTAATCACATTTAAGTATCAATGTGTGTCTAATCGCCAGGATCATGTGGTTGATGGGGAGCAGCCTTTCTTACACAGGAAATTCAATTATAGCAGTGAGCTAATGAACAAACATGTTGAAGCAGTTATTTAAAGTGCTTTGTTTGGTCTTTTTTCATGGTTTATAACGGGGCAGGCGGTCTGTGCGAGAGAAAAAAAGACATAAAGTAATAATTCATAAGATCTATATAATGCATACAAAATAACCGAGTGGATGGTGGTGGGCTTCGTTACTGCGTGTCACATCCCGGCTCTTTTTCCTGATGGGAGACAGCCAGTCTGTCACTGTGGCATTTGTGTGACTTCCTGTCTCCTCTTCCTCTTCCTGTCAGGGGGCCGAGTGAAAACCTGGAAGCGAAGGTGGTTCATCCTGACTGACAACTGCCTCTACTACTTCGAATACACAACTGTGAGTGTTGCATGATTATGTTTTGATCTGTGAAGAGCCTCTCTGGGTCTCTAAAGATGATGACTTGAAGAAGATAAATGTAATGAATATTGCGGGGTTTCCAAATCCAGATGGGGGGACGATTCTGAATTTCGGGATGCCATAACAAACACTTGTATTGTAATACATATTGTGTAAAACAAGGGAATTTAACCTGCCGATAGCCTGTTTAGCAATGCTTTGATGTTAGTCAGTTGACGTTAATAATGCCCCAGTACATGTGGAAAATTACCCCCAAAAAGTACTTGGATCAGCCCTCTGTGTGTTTTCATTTGCATTTTTGTCTTTATAGTGTCCCCTTGTGAGTTGGTATTTGTCTATCCGTGTCACTTTGTAAGAATAAGTGTAAATGTGCCTCGTTGAAGATCTTTATCATTGCCTGCGTGTCCCCGCTAGCTGCTACATCAGCACTGTCCTCTCTCTACCCTGGTATTATCCTGCAGGACACTATCATTATGTCCCGTCCTCTGGTCTGACTGCTCCACACAAACATTATCTGCTCCGTTAAAGAGCAGCAAGGATAAGAGGAGGATGAGGGGGGGGGGGCAAGGTTGATTTCCATGCTGGCAAAACATGTCACATATGATTTTATCCTTTTTCCACTGCTCTATTTTCATCTTTCCTTTTGTTAGTCAGATTCCTTATTTTTTCATCCATGCCACCTTTCTGATATTCTTTCTTGATTGCTTGCTTTTTTCTGCCGTTTATTAAACTCTCTTTTTGTATTTACTTGGTTGTTTTTCTTCTTCCACGTTTCTCCTTTTTCCACGTTTCTCCTTTAGGACAAAGAGCCTCGTGGGATTATCCCGCTGGAGAATCTGAGCATCAGGGAGGTGGAGGAGCCCAGGAAACCTGTGAGTGTTGCCTCTTTAAAGAGCTCACCTGTAGATCATATGTCAAGAGTCTATTCTCCTCTGTTATAGTGTTCATTGGATGTCTAAAGTACAGGTATTGGTCAGTGTGCTGTGAACTCTAACAGTATTACATAATCGAAGCCCTTCTCTTTGTCCGCTCTCCAGAACTGTTTCGAGCTCTATAAACCTAACC
The DNA here is from genome assembly GCF_902827115.2 of Pseudochaenichthys georgianus. Lineage (NCBI taxonomy): Eukaryota > Metazoa > Chordata > Actinopteri > Perciformes > Channichthyidae > Pseudochaenichthys > Pseudochaenichthys georgianus. Next base: position 23,459,181 of record NC_047510.2, read on the forward strand.
ACAAGGGCCAGGTAATCAAAGCCTGCAAGACGGAGGCAGATGGGCGTGTCGTCGAGGGAAACCACGTGGTGTACAGGATATCAGCGCCCACGCCGGAAGAGAAAGAGGAGTGGATTAAATCCATCAAGTAAGACTCGCACAAGCACGCTTAAAGCAAATGTTTGACATTAACATTTTTCTTTTTTATACAAATATTAACTATAAAAATAAACCTTTCTTAAAAGCTCAAGTAAAAAAAAACATGTTCACCACCTGAGCATCCCAAAATCAAATCTGGACTAAAAGGATCCAGACAATACGCTGACTTATATAATGAACATGTCATTAAAAGCTTTGATTGAAACAGTAAAACAACAAAGGTATGTTTTCCTCCTGTCAGATACCATACATACTGGGGCTCTCAGGAATATTAACCTTGCTGTGGGTGACCTAAATGCTGCTCTGTAATCACCTGCATAAAGATGGTGCAATGTCAAAGAGAGTTGGCTCAGCAGAACAGAACACTTGTATACTGTAATATAGTGCAATCCCCCCTCCTCCATACTCTCAGTGAATATTAGCTGGGGAAACGTTGTGGGATTAGTCACTGATATAGCAGCCCAGGGGTGAGCCAGCAAACCCAGTAAATGTATCCAGGAGAGGAAGATCCAAACTGGGCTGACGCACTGGCATCCTCCGAGGATAACGAGTTGCAGCTTGTGCTTCTCCAGAGGGGTCCAAAAGGATCTTTGGAGATAAAAGGCGTTTTATGGAAATGATGCTTTACCCCTCTCTTCTTAAGTGATGAGATGATCACAGAGGTGCATCGGCATGCTTGAGTCACACACACACACAGATGATGGTGGACCGATGGAAACAGTGGACTCAGAAATAAAAGTATTCTGTCCCATTCCATTAGATATATTACATATTTGTAAAGACAGAGATAGAGGGAATGTTGTTTGGAATTAGTCACAGCAGCCTTACTCCACAGAGGAGTTTTTGTTTCATGAAATTGGGTTCTGCAAATGGACAATGAGCATTACGAAACTCATTCTTCTGCGTGTGGGGTTGCAAAGAGAATCTGAGATATCCGCAATGGGGGGTTGAGCCTCGTCTTGCTCTGTGCTGGTGCTAACAGGATTGAGCAGCCGTGAAACTGGGCTCCTCAGAAGAGCCCAAATGGCTTCCTGACGCACTTGCTCTCATTGTGCGCTGGCTTTCCATCTTTAAAAAAAAGGGAGAGGGAGAATGCTGAAGAGCCAATCATCTTGAGCCCTCATTCAGACCTGCAGAATAGCGGGAGGAGTGTGTGTGTTTTTATTATGAGTTCTGGAGGATGTTCCAGCTGATCGGAGTACCAAGAAAAAACTTGGGAGGGGGGTGTTCCTCTTCAGAAACCATGGAAACCAAACTAGGTCACTGCACAAACTTTAATTTTTTTGATCTAGTTTAGGCAGGGGTTTGTATAAATGTGCCTACATTTCCATATCAAAGATGCTCGAGTCCCTTCTCTCATGTGACCTTATTATTTATTTCATCACTGTCCTTTGATTGGCTTCTTCTCCAGGGCCAGCATCAGCAAAGACCCTTTCTACGACATGCTGGCCACCAGGAAGAGACGCATCGCCAACAAGAAGTGAAAAGGGACAATCTTCTCAACCTCCAGCTCCTCCATCTTTCTCTCCCACACATAAACTACACACGCTGAGAAGCTGGTTCACAAAAAAAGACCCTGGATATGAACCTCAGTTTCTCCCCTGGACGGTGTGCACTGCTGGGGAGACACCCCACTGCTGAGGGGACAGCAGAGTTTCAGGAAACTCAAATGTGTGGACTCTTGCCTGGAGCAACACATGAACAACCAACAGCCAGTTTGTTTCTCCTCCATATCATACACACCCCCCTACCTCCCCCTCTCATGGCCATCACATGTTCTAGGTCTCTCTAAAGCACAACTGCCATGTTTCAGGTGCACATGCATGCATGTGGATTATTATAGACAAGTGTGTGTGTGTGTGTGTGTGTGTGTGTGTGTGTGTGTGTGTGTGTGTGTGTGTGTGTGTGTGTGTGTGTGTGTGTGTGTGTGTGTGTGTGTGTGTGTGTGTGTGTGTGTGTGTGTGTGTGTGTGTGTGTGTGTGTGTGTGTGTGTGTGTGTGTTTGCAGCAGTGTGCATGCTATCAATGCACACAGAGTCTACATTATGTAAGTGATGCGTTACCTCCACTGTGCTTTATGAGAAAGTTGTTGTCATTCCAAATCAGAGTTCAGATGCATGGAGCTGCACAGGGAATGGAATGTGAGGATGAATTAAGACGTTTTGAGGATAAAGGGTGGAAATAGGAGACAGATGTAAACATGTGGGAGGTGGTGGGTGGATCATTGCAGCGTAACCTCACCCGGACCATGTCATCTCACTCTGGATTCTTCTCTCCCGGTGCCATGGCTGAAGCCCTGCTGGGAGTAACCTCAGAAAACAGCGGTGGCTTACATTTAGGTTCCTAACACCGCATTACAGTCTTGAGTCAGCTGAGCTGATCTTTTATTTTTATTTACATGGAGCAGAGAATTTTGAAAAGTGCATACTTTTTATTTTAGTTGAGTAGAAAAGGAGCTTTTGCCGATGCTTGAGATTAAACCTTGCTCTTTGGGAGTAAATGTGTAATCCTTAAGATTGTATTCCTGGTCCATTTGAAATCCCAACCATCATTAATGTTAGTGACATCAAGTGGGGTTTAAAAGTGCAGCTAACAGACTATTAGAAGTCACTTTGTCAGAATGTGTAACTAAATTGTATGTAAAGGCTGCAAGGCGGTCTCCACCAGCACCAATGAAAACTGACATTTAGATTGGCTATTGCAGACTCAATGCTGACCAGAGAAAAAGACCAATATGATCTTAAGGATTTGAACTTTTACAAGTCGACTGGGTAGGTTTTATTTATGGCTGTGCAATGACCCAGAATGGTACCAGTCCAATTAAGCTTTTGTTCCTCTCTTGTCTTTGGCCTGTCAGTGAAGGTCGTGTTGTTGTGATCCTATTTGCATTTGGTTTGTAATCCTATTAATTCCTTGCTTGCTTTTGTGTTCCTCTTTACAGGTATATAAATAATTAAGTTATGTATGTGTATATATAATGTATAGGTTTTCTGGTCTCTTTGTTGTAGTATGCACACTCTGTGTACCATGTTTGAGCCTTCAGGCACACGTTTTGCATCAGCTGAAGTTTGGGGTCTTCTTTACAAAAGCCTTCAACCCAATCATAAGAAAACATGAGGATGAGGAGGATAAAACTGACAATGTTGGTAAATAACTGTGACGATGCTCTTTAAAAAAGCCATGACTGATGAGTGAGGAAGAGGGTTGTATTTATGATGATGATAAAGATTATAGTGAAAATTATGTTTTGATGTTTGATGATGATGATTATAGTGAAGTAATATCAGTTAAGAAGATGATGATGATGATGATGATGATGTCAAAACTATAAACAACAGTAGTTTTCTATGTGATTGTAAAATAAAATGAAAGCCTTGCAGTCAGGGCAGAATATTATCTTCTTATAATTAACTTATCTTAACTTTTATATCCTCTGTAAAAGCTATCGGTCACGTTATACATTACGTGTATCTATATAAAGTATACATAAAGCTTACAGCAGTTGTATGGTGTATTATTTATTATGAATGCTTTTCTTTTCTTGACCTACTTATTTGCATAAGTAATCAGCTATCATTAATAAATTATATAGATAGTTCTCGTGAGTTGACAAGCTCTCTGAATGTAAAGCATCTCCATCATGCAGAGCAGAAGATTCAACCTGGAAGAACATGAAGTGAAGAAACAGGAAAGGTAAAGAAAACATGTTCTGAGTAGGAGAGAAGATTGAGAATGACTGAAGAGAGAGCGCCCTCTACTGTGTCTTTGTGTATTTCACAATGGTCAATAACGATAACGTGAATAAAACAACATCACTTTAATGATTATGAAGGATGGGGTTTGGGGTCAATACTAGCAAAGGCAGCCTTTCACAATTAAATGTTTCTAAATTACTTATAATAATTGCACTCAGATGACAATGAAAATACACTGTGCTTATTATTTTGTACATAATGTTCAATCTTATGCAATCCAATACAACAACGCTGCCATGAGAGCTATGTTCATGATGGGAATTTTTATTGTTGGAAAGTTTATGTTGAGGTGTTTAAATATGACATTTCCCTCATGGAAATAAAAAGGGTTGTAATTAGATGAATATGACCGCTCTAACTCAAACTGAACTATGAGATCACGTTTTTTTTACATTACACATTTCCATCAGTTGGAAATTAGATTAATTAAATAATATTCTTAGCAAATAGCTACATTAATATACAATAGCAAAATAGGAAAACAGAGATAACTCCAATCTTCTCAAAGTCAAAACAAATGCCAGTTTCAACCATAGACTATATAAAGGTTTCAACACATAGTTCAACATTCAGTGAGTTGAACAACATGAGTTCATAGTTGAGATTACTAAAATGTACAAAGCATTTATATTTAAGGTTGTGACAGATTACATAATACATTCATACATAGAATTTATACAATGAGGGATTCATGACCACATCTGAAATTATAGGTGTACTAGAAATAACCACAATAATCAATTTTGCCCACAACCATCACAAAGTAAAAAGCACTTTTGAAAACATACATTTTAATTATGTGACAGAGTAAAGGTAATAAGAATGGGAAATTAGATTTGTATTCGATTTCGACCTATACCAAAAACAACTGTAAAGCAACAGATCTTCAAAGCTTTGTCACTCAAAAAAAGACAAAAGCACTGCCCCCCAGTGGATACATGTGGAATCGCTATGTGAAGAAATGACTTATACAGATGATTTCTCCTGCACACTGTACACAACATTAATATAGTAAAGAGAAGTGCTGCTACATTTACATCTACACAAAAAGAATGCTTAATATTCAGCATTATCTTAACATCAACTCTTAACATTTATTCATATAATGTTAAACAGTTGCACACAATATGTAAAAATATATATATAAAACAAACCTTAATGATCTGAGCAGTTTCAGTGTTCATGTATTTACATTTTCATTATGTCCTACTGTTATGATGCCAATATAAACACTGTTTCCAGCAACAATAAAACCCAAAGACATTTCTTTTGGACAGAACAGGGTCTATTTTTTCACAGGCCATAAAAGTCCTAAAGCATTATTAACAACATAGAAACAGCTCAAGAATGAGGCACTGGAGAGTTAAACACATTTACATACAATACAATTTAACCAAGAGATGTAGTGTTGTTTCCCCTCAAATAAAGTTCAAAGGTAGTCTACTGAGAAAGAGTGACACCATAACCATGAGTTGTTTTCTTGTCCAAACGCTTCAGACTTTCCTTCCACCTAGAAAGAATGTAGGCAACTACTTGATTAAATCCCAACAATCATCTCTGCACCTACAACCACAAGCGGTTCAGATGGAACATTTTCCACAGTTCTTAAAGGGGACCTATCATGCACTTTTGTACGTCTTTTATATATGAATATTTGTCCCCGGTGTGTCAGGGAACTCACCAAGTGTGTCAGAAAACACAACCCTCTCTCTTTTCCTCCATACCCAAATCTCTAAAAACGGGGCTGCAACGGATCTGATACAGACTGATACAGATTTGAAATTGTTCTGACGTCAGAAACAGGGAGCTCCGCCTATATGGGCAACTCTCCACCTATCAGGGGAATGGGGGGTTGCCGTGGCATGGTAATAGCATGGTAACAGCATGGTAACAGCATGGTAACAGCATGGTAACATGACGCTCGTGCCTCGGGGGGGCGTGGTCAGCTGCAGCTCATTTGCCACAGAATCAGCCCTTGCAAAAACAGGGCTGAATACAGCAAATAGAGCGAAATGAGGCATGGCTAAAATGCATGATCTGTTTGGTATTTTGAAAAAAAAACTTCACAGACATGTTTATATAGGTATGGCCCTACAATATAATATTAAAATATAGCATGATAGGTCCACTTTAAGTCACAGTTATAGCTGCTACAAGTTGTATCTTTTCAGGAGAGAAAACTGAATACGCCTTGTGACCTCTCGTGATTCTTTAGCGACCTTTCAGTAACTTATGTGTGCCTCTGCTGTGGTGAGTGACCCCTCAGCAGGGTGAGGACAAGACATGGTCGTTGTCAGGGCATTTGAGGAGAGCCGGGTAGCTGGCGCTCATCTGGAGCGAAGCGTCACTCGAGATGTCGGAGGGACTTCGCCTGCGGGACCAGGCCTCCGGGTGGAGGAACTGGCCAGAGTGGTCGGAGCAGTTGCTGAGACGGGGGCGGTAGAAACCGGGGTGACGAGGCTGGTAGAGCTCCTCTGCTGAGTAGCGCTTCATGAACAGGTAGACGGACATGACGCCTGCACTCTGCAGGGGGTAGAGGGACACATTAGATTGAAACAAGGAAACAAATCAAACTATAGGAAATAAATAATGTGCTCAGAACAAGTGCCTTCATGTTGAAACAATTCAGTTTGCAAGTCCCCACAGCACCAAAATGTTGTTCCCAATGCCGTTCTCTTTATACATTCTCTAAGAATTGATAGCTGAAGAACTGTGAGACGATAACTGCTGAATTAAAACAAATACAAAAATGGGGATACAAATTGCTGTCTGCACCTTAAACTGATTGTTTCTGAATTTGTTTTTGAATGATTCAGTTGGATGATCACCCTAAACATTGTTATTTCTTTATCTTATATCAAATTAGTAATAAGTGGTAATTATTGATAGTAATATCAACCATAATGTTTGTTAGCCATTATGTTGTGTTGCAGTTCCCATCTTTGACCACTGCACGGCAGTAAATCATCACGACTTAAGAAGGTGGTGGCCACTTTTAGAAGGTACATATGTCAAATGTAATAAATACAACAGCACTTCAAAGACACATGTCTTTACGAGGCTCATATTGTCAGAAATGTGGACATTGAAGGAGGGAGGGTGGATTTTTGTAACAACAAAGTCAAGGACATTTTTTAAAATGATCAGCAGTATAGTATATTTGTAATGTTTTGGTGTACACTGATGTAAGAGCCTCTTAGTTTCATATGTTGTTCACTGGGTTAAAATATTGTATAATGTGCTTTGATCACAACGATAGCCAACAGCTGAACATGTCAATGTGTCACTCACCTTAGTCAGCAGAAAAGAGATGGCAGCGAAGGCAAAGGACCAGCCGTACTTGTAGATAAAATAGGCCTCACTGCTCCTAATACTGTTCAGCATTTCATCATTTATACTGGAGATGTAGAGCACCAGACCCACCACCAGAGCCAGACCTGACAGATTGATACATTAACATGTAGTGTTGGACAAAAACGCAAAGAAGAGAGCACAGAAATGTGAGAAATAGAGAGAAGATCTGAGTACCTGAGAGGATGAAGAAGATCCCAGAGACAAACGCCAGGATGGTGCGGTGAGGCCGGATGTGGCCGATGTTGTTGATGACGAAGCCGATGAACATGAAGAAGAGGCTGACCAGAGGGAACGGAGTGGCCGAGCGAATCATCTCTAAGGAGAGGAGGAAAACCAAAACATGCAACAGATGGGGGTTGAAGAGGAGAGGAACTTTGGGAATGTTTTGTTGATGTATCTTCATTATAAAGCAGCTTTCTTAAATTCCTCATTCGTCAGGTTGGATAGAAAAGTGGTCTCTTTGGAGGAAGGGGGAACAGACAATCTTGAGATATTTAGAAAAGAAAGTGGATTATTCCTGAGGTAAAGCTTCGACACTGAGCCTCACTGAAGGACATCTGAGATGAATTGTCTGTAAAAATCAAAAAAGGCAATAGGTATTCTGGAGAGGGACGAGGCTACAGGGTTCAGGTGACTCACAAGCCGTATTAGAAAACAACACTTTTTTCTTATGAAAAGGCCAAACGCTGTTTATGTGTACAATCTCAGGGGGGCACCTTGAGTTATTTAGGCGGGAGTAACTTACCGAGCACACTTCCTGTGGACTCTGACGTCAACTGGACATTCATGGGCATGATGTAGGCGATGGTGAAGCAGCGACCAGATTCCTCACCTAAGACAAAAACATATAGACAAAATTGAGGTGAGAAAGAAAGGAGGAGAGAAACTGGGAAACAAAAAAAGGACAAAAACAGGCAGACAGGACCAAGAAGACCCCAGCTGCTGATGCAAGGAATGTTTAACTATTTTGAAACAACACTTATTTACTTCCTCTCTTCTTAGAGGATAGGTTTAATCCGACTCATATGTCCTGTATCATAGCCTGCATATAAAGGCATCATAATCCCCTATAAATCAACCTTGATTGTTTGCTTGTATTTAAATTGTAAACATATTCAGGAGGATCTCTCCTAGTTCAAAACTTAAAGTTTTCCTAAGAAAATATTTCTTTACATAAGCATGACATCACATTCTGCCAAGACAGCTACACAGTCATTATTATCACTTCATCGTTGTCACATACAAACTCCAGCCGGAGTTATCTGTGGCACGATGAGATGAGATCATTCTCTGAAGAATTAAAAGTGTAAGTGTGTGTGTGTGTGTGTGTGTGTGTGTGTGTGTGTGTGTGTGTGTGTGTGTGTGTGTGTGTGTGTGTGTGTGTGTGTGTGTGTGTGTTTGTTTGTATAATTATTCTGCAGGACTAATTTAAATTGAACGCACCTTGTTTCACACACACACACACACACACACACACACACACACACACACACACACACACACACACACACACACACACACACACACACACACACACACACACACACACACACACACACACACACACACACACACACACACACACACACACACACACACACACACACACACACACTCACACGTGCATGAATGCTCACGCTGATGAAGTCATTGTGAATGTCATTCTGTGTGAATGTCAAAGCTGGCTGATGCAGTGATGATATGTGAGTGTGACAGGATTTTGTCTCTGCCTCTGCCATATTTAAAAGCTGCGCAGTATGAATGGACCTCCTTGAACAAAGATCTTACCACACTAAACTCCATTACATGTGTCTGAGGAACAATACTGATTAAAAAACAAGGTTCACTGACAAAAGCCTGTCCTAAATCACCCCAGACCCAACCCTCACCGGCCAGGAAGCAGACTCTCCAGAGGCCGGAGTGCAGCGAGGTCTTGACGACAATGCTCTGGTTCAGAGGCAGAATGACGCCCTCCTCCAGGTACAACCAGTAGTCGGTGCTGACCGCCACTCCCAGCAGCCCCAGGCCACTGATAGCAAACACACTGCTCAGCAGAGTCAGGGCCTTCCTGCTGCACGAGCTCATGGTGACAGTGAGGGAGCTTCCAGCTGTGGTGGTTACAATCAAAAAGCGATCTGGAGGAGGAGAAAAGGGAAAAGAAGAATTACTGGCAGAAATGTTGGGAAAGTTGGATGTGGACACGGTCGAAAAAGGAAAAAACACACACAATACATTATTAGATAAATACAAATGAATACAGACACACAACTAGTCATATTACCACGGAATTATGAAAGAGTGTTATATGCTTCAGGTTATTTCTATTAATTCCAGCAGTTTTTATTTAATATATATATTCCCATATGTCAATAGTCTAGCCTAACTGACATTGGTGCATCATTTTCAACACCAGTTATACATTTGACACATTTCTTGCAATGATATGCTATGCAGTTTTTCCCCTCAGGGGGGACTTGAGAGTGTCATTGAAACGATTGAGCATAGTGTGAATGACAACACGTCAATGTCAACCCTATAATATCATGATCTACAGTGCAATAAACTATGGTGAGCCTCAATAAAATACTACTACTAAAGTACATGTTAGCTTTAGTTAGTATAGTGTAGTAACCAGGACATTGTACACGACACACATGCAACAACTGAGATTAAAAGAACTCAAAACAAACATCATAGTTATCGGAGAATATGTGAAACCCATCAAATATAAAGGCAAAGGTTACACAAATAAAATCATGTGACTAAAGCATGCAAACACTTGTTCTTACGTGGCTGTCTGCAGTTTTGGTGCGGTCTGTCACGCACGTGAAGGAAAGGTGCAGAAAGTTTTGTAGTAAAACTACGGGGAAATACTCTCTGTTTGTTCAGTGGCGAGAAAACGACTCCAACTTATTGGTCTCAAATTCCTTCAGAGAAGTGAAGCCGAGAGAAGCTTTAAGAAGCAAGAGACGATGCAGCAGTGCGTCAGTGCTCAACACACAGAACAGACTGAGTCAGAGAGAGAGAGTGGGAGATAGAGATAGAGTGGGGGAGAGAGAGAGATAGAGAGAGAGGGAGAGAGAAAGTGTGGGGTGAGGGGGAGAGAGATATAGAGGGAAAGAGGGAGAGATAGGGAGAGAGAGAGTGAGAAAGAGAGAGTAATGCCTGATTGTTTAAGGACCAAGGACAGCTCTTACAGGAAGTTCACGAATGCAGAACAATATAAGGCAAGGCAAGGCAAGGCAATTTTATTTATGTAGCACTTTTCAGCACGTAGCTATTCAAAGTGCTTTACAGATTAAAAGCAAAATACATTTAAGAACAAATACAGCATAAATACATTATTAAAAAGGCATTTAAAAACAGGCATAATAAGCAAAGGTAATGAAATAAATAAAATAAATAAATAAACACAGCAGGTACAGAATACATGACTAAAAAGGCATACTGTAGTGTGAGTATGGGTAGCTCAATTAAAAGCAGCGGCAAATAGGTGCGTTTTTAGTCGGGATTTAAAAATAGGAAGTGTTTGTATAAACAGATACATAACTGCATGGCAAACACACTTACTGAACAATAGATCAGTAATGGCAGCTTTATTGGCTACAATGCTAGGCTGCCATAAGATGACATAAGATAACTTTTTTTTCCCAAAGGAAATTCTTGGTTCGGAATTACAAAATATTCAGTACATTAAACATAATAATAGTAACAATACAAATAAGTAAACTGTACACCAAGAGTACAGTAAAAAGAGCACATTAAACTACAAAAAAAGATGCACAAATAATGACTGTACATGGGATTTCTTGTATTTGCTTTTAATTCAAATATAGATTCTAAACAAGGTATATGCCTTATGTATTTATTCGTTCTAAAAAATAAGTTGAAAAAAATATGTTGAACTCGTGTTGAACATGTATTATTATTATTATTATTATTATTATTATTATTATTATTATTATTATTATTGAGGTAGTGGTTTGTATTTCATGTGTACCTACTAGGAAGTGTCCAATTTGGCAAGTTTATTTTATAATGTTGCATCTCTTGCTTTTTAATACCTGTCATACTGCTATTATGTGACTATAATCTATCGACTCCACTTCGAGCGATAGAATGACTAACAAAGAACTGCTAACAGAGCACTTATATACTAACAAAGGACTGGCTTATCTAAAGCCAGTTGAGTAGCACTTGAAACGATTGGCTCTTTGAAACCTGATGTTCTTATATGATTCTGTTTTCTTCAAGGTTGTGTCTTCCTGGTCGAATGTACTTATTGTAAGTCGCTTTGGATAAAAGCGTCAGCTAAATGCAATGTAATGTAATGTGAAAAATCGGAACAAGGATGCTGAAGCGGAACCAAATCTCTGCAGCGCTTCAGTTTCCTTCAGAGCCTCCTACGCGTCACGGACGACCGGAAGTGGTGGTCGTAAAATAAACAAGCATTACATTTCCTATTAAGTCTTTATTCGCATGTCACGACTATCTAGTTAATCTTTTAAATGAAACCTGAATCCCACGGGGGATTTCTTTAAGGTGGGGTATGTTTATTGATTTTTTATTTTATATTTGTCACGCCGCCATCGATTTTGAAGATAACCTGGAAAGCCATCTGCTCCAGATTAATGGCGATCGGTTGTTTAAAAAAAATGGAGCCTTAGGACACAATTATTAGGCTTTGCTTGGGCGGATACTGAGACAATGGGGCCATGGGCACACACACGCAAAAGGCCCCTCCACCTGTATTAAACAGAAGCAAGGCTTACACAGTTTACACTTGTTTAGCATCTCGTTGTTGTCCTTTTGTGTCCCATTCAAGTCGTTGGGCATCTCTCTGTGGTATTGTCTCATTGTGGTCGTCTTGTGTCTGTTGTCTGTGGTCGTTTGTCCCATTTGTGTAGTTATTCTATACTTATTTGTAGTTAAGCGTCTCTTTGCTGTTGTTTTGTGTCGTTTTGTTGTCATTCGAGTCTCTTAGTAACTTATTTTGGTTACTTTGACCTCTTTTCGTAGTTCGTGCGAGTCGTTTTTTATTTATTTAAGAAGGAACAATGTACGTTATTTAACAATGAACACTTATGTCCAGCATGTAAATGTTCCAGATTTAGCCAGATACTTATTTTCACCTGTAGTCCCTGGCATGTTGATTGCTTTGAAAAAAAACATAGATGAACAAATACACATAGAGAAAACACTTGGCAGCACATAAGCCCCGGTAAAGAACATTAGCAGGATTTAAACACTAAGCACAATTGACTAACGTTTGCGGCATATATAAAGCACATGTACGCATTTAAAAGCCCTTCTTTAAAACCTATTAACACACAGCAGACATAAGCACATACTTAAGCAAAGATAAAACCTCATATGCTGATGCTCAGACGGTAAGTTTGGTTGTCCAGTAACCTCTCTTTTACAGATTTGAAAAAAGGCTTGAGAGATGTTTTGTTTCCTTAGTGTGTCAGTTTTGTATCTCTTTGTAGATTTCCCATTTACTTAAATTCATCAAGAATTTTCTCTGTTATTCATCCTCCTAGTTTACCGTGGAGGCATGTCAGAAGTTGCTTTTGAAAATTCAAGGAGAGTAATTTATATACAAATGGTCTTTTTGTAGTTGAAGTATTCCTTTAAGTTTCATCTAGCATCGTTTTATTTGGCTACTTCCTGATGTTTCTTATTCCTTCATAATATGTTGTAGTCCTGTATCTATCCAAATGTTAACTACATGTTCTCTCTCTCTCCTCTCGATGGATGCAGTCAGGTCTAAAAGTGCAGAATGGGTGTGTTGCACTCAACACAGAGTAAGGAAGGCGAAAAGTGTCAGCATGGTAGGAGACTTCTTTTTATTCTTCCTTTTATACAATAGAAAATGATCTACAAATATATTTCATAATTATATTTAAAGGTGGTAAGTTTGAGAAACCGGCTCGAGATACACTTTTTGTTATATTCCATTGAATGCTCTTAACATCCCGATAGCAATGAGTGCTTTGACAAAAAATCCATAAAAAAATGTCATCTGTGGAAGCCGTGGTGCTGTAAAAAGCACGACCAATCATTTTAGCCGGACCGGCTAAAATATCTGGATGGCCTACCTGCGTTCCTGTGTGTTGGAGGAGGGGCTCTGTAAGGAAGTGGCAGATTTCTTCCGGCTGTGTATTTTCAAATTCTAGCGCACTCGAGCTGGTTTCTCCAAAATTACCTACCCCACCTTTAACAAATGATTACATGCCTCTAAACAAAGTTGTGTGATGAAGTTGGTTTTATTCTAAATGTTGTAAGATTATGATCTGTTCTGTTTGGTCTCCTTTATTATTAATAATCTGTATCAGTCCTGACCAAACCATAACCCCCAATTGTGCTTTTCAATATCCAATTTGCAGTTACAGAAGTAGTCCAAGCTGACAGCAACAGTAGTGAAGAGGAAACATCGACAGCTGCCACACAACAAAGAGATTTGGGGAGCATTGAGGGAGATTCCACCGTGCACATGTCTGACAACAGTGCCACTGAAATAGGAGCGAGGATGCCAGAAGGTTCCAATGAGTTGAAGATTTGTGTTACAGACGATGTTAACATCATGAAGCTGGTTTCAGGCATTGCAAGTGATGGCACAACTCTGTCCCCTAGGGAAAGAGGGTGTCCAAAACTCACAAAGCACGAAGAGCATGAAGAATCGGGAGATGTCCATGCTGACATTTCTGTTCAAACTCAAGTTTCCCAGGAACCGGCCAGTAATGAAGCCTTACGAGTCCTTACGAGTCCGACAGACCAATCTCCTAAGAAAAGAGGCAGGCCAAGGAATTCTGAGACGGCTGATGTCAAAGACTCACCGAAGGGAGACTCTGAAATACCAACAAAGGGTCGTCCAAAAGGATCCGCGAAGCGCAAGTTTGAATGTTTAACAAGTGAAGAGAATAAGAGACCGACGCTGGGGTCCGAGTTGAGCAGTGAGGAGGAAGAGGAGGATGATGGTGGAAGCCTATACTCTCCAATAAGGAAGAAAGGTCGACCTAGGAAGGTGGTAACACCAGAGGGGTCGACACAGAACACATCAAATGAAACCGCAGAGACGGCTAAAAGAGGGAGGGGGAGGCAGAGAAAAAGTATCGTGCAGGAGAGCGGAGAGGAACCGCCAGTTAAGAAGGCAATGGGTCGACCGAAAGGCAGTTTCAAAAAGAAGGTGCCCGATGAGGAAGGCCAGCCTGAGAGTAGCACGCCCCAAAAAGTTCCAGCCAAAATGGGAAGGCCACGAAAATACCCTTTGTCCACCCTCGAGGAGCTGAATGCGCCAAAAGTACAGAAGAAGCTTGGAAGGCCTCGCAAGAGTTTACCCGCCTCTTCATCCTCACCAAGCAGGGATGTTGACACCCCAAAAAAAAGGGGTCGTCCCCCAGGTACTCAAAAAAGTGACGTTGGCACCCCAAAAAAAATGGGCCGCCCTCCAGGTACTCCAAAAAGTGAAGTTGGCATCCCGCATAAGAGGAGTCGCCCTAGAGGTTCAGTCAGACAAAGGGATGCCAAGCTCGAGACCACCCTCACCGAACATTCAGAAGGAAGTGATGCATCATCTGATGGGGAAGAGTCGGTAGAATAGGAGGTGGGGCGAAACACAGAAGCCTCATCCCAATACCCCTCCTCGACTCCTCCTTTCCCTCACTCGCTTCCCTTCCTTGCGTCTTAGCTCCGCCTCCGTAAGATGCGAACGAGAGACACGAGGAGTCCTCAGGTATTAATTGGGACGTCCTCGTTCACTCAAACGTCACTCTTAAACGACATCTGTTAATGATGACATGTGCACAGCTGTATCCCCTCTCATCGGGCTTAACTGAATAACCCCTTGGAACCGGCCCATTTGTTGTTAAATATTTATTTAAATGAATCAATCTTTCTCTTGTTAGTCAAGGAATTCAATGGTTTGTCCTGCTTTTGTGTTCCGTTTTGGTGTAAAATGTAGCCTAAATTTAAATAAAAATATAATTATAGTAATGTGAAAGCCTTTTAGAAATGAATTGCACATAATAATTCCCACGGAGCTGTGAGCACTTATACATTTATGTGACGCTTTTCCACTCATCTTCCAGTTGTCGGTTTTCCTCTGTTGAAATCGACCAGCTGTGAAGGTGGGGGCGGGGCTTTTATACGCGAGTAGTGAAAACACTTCCGCGTAGTCTGCTCGCGTGTATCCTCGTCTCCTCCCGCACCCCTCCTCCCTCACCCCTCCTCGACTCCTCTGTGTGCATTTCAGCTATTGGGACGTCCTTCAAAATGGCGTGTCTTGATCGATTTCCGGGTCAAGTCCCGGAGGAGGGGAAGAGAGGAGTCCAGGAGGGGTATTGGGATGAGGCTAAAGACATCCAACGAGCACGGGACAATACAAACAAATCCCTTATTCGGGAAGTAAGCCAGGGATTAGTTACCAAATATGAAATAATCAAAAATGGAATATTCCCTGATTTGAGCTTCTAAAATGTGAAAATATTTGTATTTTTTTTGTACTACTCTGACAGTAAACTGAATATCTTTTAGTTTTGGTAAAAACAAGATGTCTTATATTGTCATCTTGAGCTTTGGTTAACACTGAGCAACATTTTTAACAATTTTCTGACATTTCGAGACCATGATTCATCAACAATGAGGAATAGTTAGTTTCAGCCCTACTTGGACATTTGTGACCAGAGGAACCATCCTGGACTGACCCAAAAGTTGCTGTTTAAAACATAGAATACCATTTTGTAAATGAAAAAGTGTTTTTGACATTTGTTCAGTTAGGTAGGCTTCTTCAGATTTACTTCCATGTTTGAATGGGCTTATTTCTTTATTTTAAAGTATTTTATTACTGTCATCTGAGTAGTACTATATTTCTTTTTAATAGAGCTAGCGTATACTTTCAAGTGTATCATTATAAACTGATTGACATTTTTCATGCATCGTTCAGATGTAGTGTTAGTCAGTTTGACTGTAACTGTGAAACGGTTCTTCTTCCCAGTTCTGTGAAATGATTTAGAAGGAGCAAAAGTTGAAACTTTGGAAAGTTAATACAACAAGTGAAACTAGAGAGAGGTGAAGTTCTGATATCACCTCTGTTCCGAATAAAATCTGCATTTCTGAAATGAATAATGTGCTCTTGGGGTGAACTACCTTTTTTTCAGGACATACTAGCATATATAAACAGAGCGATATCAAACATTTTTGCCAAGTGATTTTCAACTTTGACCTGTATGTGGCATGTTAAGAGTAAAGAGGTGACTACATGTGAACATAATGTGTTGGTTACATTAGTATTTTTAATTTTACTGTGTAAACATTCTACAACGGGTCACTTAGCTATGAGCCTACAGAGAATTATTGTTGAATAATTCTCATTGTAAAGTTTTAATGTTTGTTCACCCACTGCTTTTATGGCACCATTTTCAGCCCCAAAAGGCAGCGGACCTTAGCACAAAAAGAGGTATAAATAGCCGATGTACAAAGGAGAAGGACAAATGAAAGGACCAGCTGGAGCATGAGCAACTAAAGAGCCGGATGTTTCTCTCAGGAGTTGGTGAAGACCAAAACGGAGCTTAAAATGAGTGAATATTGAAATATTCTCTCAAACAAGACTCCTAATGACTGATGATGTTTTCTGTGTAACTGCCTGTTGTGGAAATAAGCAACACTTAGTCATATTGTTACATACAGTATAGAAAGCTTTTTATTTTGTATTTTTATAACTTGGGACCGTCATGATGTAAACTTCTTAATTTGCTTGATTTTTGGCACCATAAGTAAATGTGTGTCATGACCTGTACATCATTATTATTTTAAGTCAATAAGCTAGTAATAAGTTAGTCGACATATTTCCATTTTTTTGTGTGTTTTAAACAAGAAGTCAATACTTTGTAAGATTGAAATAAAATGTTGATTTTATTTTCTAAAATTTGGTGTATTTCTTAAAGTCACTGTCTAATACTTTGTTTACCTACACACAGTTACATAACCTTATAATATAAACAACAGTGGCATTTTCATGAAATATTTAGCTAATTTCACAAATGATTTAAGTTCAGTAAAAACATTGGCTGTGTAGTCTCTTAATACCTCATGGTAATTTAACACCAATGCACTCTGCAGACGGTACTTATTCTGTATTTATTCTATCCAGCAGGTCCAATATGACATTTTGCACACTAAATTGACACATTATTTTTTTCACAAATAACTGCCAGAATATTAACAATAACAGCTTGTTACTCTGAAATAATATTACATATAAAATATTGGATGTTAACTAAAAACCTCAATATCTTTATAGAACAATAATATAGACATCAATCCACACTTCAGAAGTGAAGCTGAAGTGAAACGATTTAGGCAGAACTACAGCCAAAATAAAACAGAGCAGGTTAATCTTTTTCATACTTTATTAATACACAGTATCCATCATACCACAAACAGAGGAACAAAGAATCAGGTTAACAAAAGCAGGGGCAGTGGAAGGAAACATAGAAAGTTCCCTGTGGCTCTAACTGTAGTGGTACTGTACCCTGACGTGTGATTATCTCTGCCGTGGGTCCAACGTTTGTTTTTGTTTTCCTCTGCTCTGATAAAGATTCTCAATGTGAGACATGTAAACATTCAGTTTTCTCTTAACCTTACATTTCGGTCCGGATGTGACAGCTGCGACATCAGTCTACACGTTCAGCAACTAATTCAGGGGTTAAGAGTCAATTTGGCAGTTTTCTGAAACATTACTGTTGTATCATTGTGTGCCGAGCCTAATAAAAATGTCCGGGAACAAAAGGACTCAGGGTTGGCACCAGTAAACAAAAAGCCAACAGAAGCATTTACACATATTAGTCTTGTTTTGTCAGACTCCATGACACTGGGTTGGAGGAAAAGAGAAGCGCACAATGCTTGTTGGTTTGTCTTATTCTGTGCAACAAGGTGGGGAAACTCTATGCTCCATGATCTCGTTTTCATGCAGGGCTCTTTCTCATGCTTAGATCAGGCCTCGCCTCACGCATGCACACAATTTATACAAGTTAGAGAAGACATGTTTCAGCCACAGAGGGCTCCGAAATCCTCGTACCGTTACTCTGTTTTAAATTTGTTACAGAAGGAGTCGGCCCTGAGACGACCAAGGCAAGAGGGCATTCAACTGTTTCACGCACAGTAGGTGCTGCATATTCGCCATGACGCTGAGTAGTAGAAAACAATGGATAAATAGTGGAAATACAAGGTTTGCTGATACCGAAGCTACCAAAGATTCAGCCAAACATTATAGATATACTCTTCTTAGGGGTACTCTAAACATAGAAATGTTCAAACTGTCTATGGTAGTAAAAGCACATTCAGTTCGTAGTATAAAATCTGCAAGTAACTTCTCTTTTTGAAACATATTTACAAAACAAAAAAAAGGTTGACATACAATAGAATAGAGGGGGTTTTCTCTTGACATAAAACGGGAGGAAAATCTTGTTTCTGATTAACAATTACAAACCAGAATAAGACTTTTTAAAACATACAACAAGTATATATTAACATAGTTTATAGCATAATACTAAACTTTACAATGATACCAGACGTGTACTGCATCCTAGTCTACTGCTCACACAGAGTCAGAAAAGTAAGCATGCAACCGAGATCTGCTTTGTGCATATAGAAATAGCATCTTTATACTTTAAAACATTGTCTCTTTGATCCACAGTTTTCTGACCCTACTGAACTGCACTGCATTAAAAAGGCCTAGACAGCTTGCAACTGTAAGCATAAGCAGAATGTGTTCCTGGTTATCTATGTTAAGTTATAGCTATAGCTCCACGTCGTACAAAACAACAAAAAGAAACATGCCCTGTTTAGGGGTTTTAGTGCGTCGGGACGGGAGGGGGAAAACATCATGATGACTTTAAGAACTGCAATAGAAATGATTACTTCCCACCTTTCCTTTGGCACTCATGTAACAGTATAGGCTAATACCTCTTTTTTTTTAAGTATATAAATATAAAATACACGTGTAGCGGTTCAGAAGTAGATAAAGCCGGGACAGCGCAGAAAAATGTGTTCCGTTCTTGTCGTGCATTGCAGCTTGTTGCGTAGTTAAGACGGGGAACATAAGAAAGGAACAGAGTAACTCGTATACACACATTCATACACAAGAATAAAAGGCTGCAGGTTCGGATAAACACAGTTAGAGATTTGATTTAAGAACATATTATATGAGATGTTAAGGGAAAGAAAATATCAGTGCTTCAACACTTTGCTCCGCTCTCAGTCACTTCTTCACACATATTGATAACCAGCAGACAGAACACTGTGGAGGATAATGAGAGTCTTTTGACGGCGGGATTGTTTTTGTAGAGTTTGGAAGGATCCTGTAGTCAGCGACAGTCCATGCTTTCGTGTTGTCTTTCCGCTCTCTCCTCATACCACGCTGTGCAGCGATGGATGGATGAACTGAGGGTTAATAAAGGAGAAGCCTGCGAACTCGCTCTGGTCGATGTTGGCGATGACCAGCTGGTCGGGAGGGGTCAGCATGGGCTGTGTGCGTGTGAAAAACTTGTCGAAGTTTTCTGCTCCTTTGCCGCCCTGAAAGAGATACAAGGAGATCAGATGTGGATAGTATTGCTATAAAACACTACAAAAACTGCACTGTGGGTTCACGATTAAACGACATTTCCTCTCACGTCTTTTAATAGAAAGCTGCCCTCTCGCTCCCAGAGGGAAGGTGGTGCATGACAATGTCGAAGCCTGATGTGTAGCCAGGCAGAAGTTGTAATTAGATCAGGTCCTAACCCTAAGCATGCAGTGGAGGTCATCAGCTTGAGGCTGGCATGTGTCTCCAGCTGAATATATATAACATATTCAGTCACATGCACAGTAGCTGCATAGTCATCACGCTTTTACAAGATAACGAGACAAAATGCTTTAGAATAATTCATTCAAAAACAAAATCTGTGGTGATTTCAGCGCCTGCTCTTTTCTCAGGGGAGCAAGAATGTCAGGCATTTCCAGCTGTAATATCCAGAGATGGTAATATCACAGAAAGCCTCAGAAGGGTCTTTTGTTTGCTAGTCCCTTCAGGCCAATTAATGACGCTCACAAATGTGCTACACCACGTGAAGACCTCCTGAATGGATGGATCCTCTTTTAGCAATGTTTTCCTTCCCCCCCTTTGTGAGTGGAGACGGATACTTCCGCTGTGCAGCCATGCAGCTATTGTGGCCCGTGTGTGAAAGCAAAGGGAACTCTGCCATTAGAGAGCTATTTATAATCCTCGGGTGTTGCTTCGGGCGCAGTGGGCAGAGAGGAGTATGCCGGGGTCCACAAACTGAAAAAGAGTGTGTGTTTTGTGGTGACAGGCGGAGATTTAGGTGTCTGGGGCGGGGGGCAGGTGTCAGGCTGGTGACTGCAGCTGGGACCCTACCTCAAGCCCTGCTGGCTGCATGAAACCATCACACTGAGGGTGAATGGGACGCAGATATACAATGTGCACGCATTCATGCAAACACACTTAAAGACTCTCGGAGGAAGTACTTCAATTCTTCAACTGCAATGCATTCGAGAGTGTTTTGGTCCTGGTGATTTGCTATTTTTAGTTTCTATCGTCATCCAACAGATATTTGTGGGTCTGAAAATATCTAATGGCCCTTCATTGCTGATGGAAAAGTGAGCTTAAAGTTGATGGAAATGATCTATTGAATAAATCATCATGTTTAAGACCTGCTTGTTTGTCTCGTTCTTTGTTATCAAAGCTCAATACATTTTGTTGGAGTGTGTGTGGCCAGAATACATTCATGAATTCAAGGAACACCATAGCCAGTGGGAAGCAGCAGAGAAATGCCAAGTCATATGAACAACAACAGGGGCTCTTTCAAACAATGTTGTTGTCCAATAATCTCACTGCTTCGTAAATTTCTGCCACAGAGAAAACGTTTTTAGTGTTTCGTATGCTGATAATAATATTCTTTCTTTCTGTGCTAGCTCCAAAGGGATCCATTTATGAATCTATGTTAATGTCAGTAAAGCTAATAGGAGAACAGTGTCTGCCAAAGTTAGTGTTTTAAAATAAAACATGTGCTCCTCTACTACAGCTCAGACATGAACTAATGTCTGGGGATTTCCAAAAAGGTACATTTGTTTTAAAAAGGCTGAAACCTTTAGATACTTGTCTAACTCAGGGGTGTCCAAACTACGGCCCAGGGGCCAAATGCGGCCCGCGGACCATTTTGAATCGGCCCTCAGCAAAATCAAAAAGTTATAATGCAGTATGGCCCTCAAATGAAACTTGTGCTTGTCTTGTATTGTACTTCTTACATATATATATATAAAAACAGATATTATACAGTAGTATTCATTTGTTAATGAGCCCACTTTTCAAATAAATTCAGTCAATTAAAGTTGAAAAAAATGTTCTAACAAATCTAAGTTGATAAGAAAAAAGCCCAATGACTTATTTATATAACAAGCTTGATATATACCCTTCATATTTCCTCTTATGATAATGAATCTGAGGCTTCTGTTTTAAGGAATGAGCTGAAAACAAAATAATTGAAACCCTATGGAGAGCTGTAGGCTGATTAAGAATAATTTACCTACATGTGATTGACTTTGCTGACTTATAACTTAACTTACGAGGCTATAAACCTCACCTCTAGAAAGTGGTCCAGCCCTTCGTATATTTTTCTGTATTTGGCCCTCGGTGAAAAAAGTTTGGACACCCTTTCTTTAGCTGAACTGAATGATGTCACACTCACCACTTTGGGTTTGAATGGCGGCTGGATCTCTCTGTTTGCCAGGCGGTCCCAGTCGATGCGTCTGAAGAAGGCCTGCTCCCTGATGTCCCTCTCCCCCTCGGGACCACCGCCCAGACGCTTTGACGGGTGCTTGGTCATCAGCTGGAGGCAGCCAGAAGAGATGGGATAAGAAGAAGTGACAGCCGGCAGCACGAGGAAAATGCAAGTGTGACGCTTGTATATCAGCAATTCACTTTCCTTTCCCTTCTTCTGCGTTATATTACTTTATCACACCGTAAACATTGTGCAGAGCCACACTGATGCTCTACGCGTTAAATAGCAGCAGGAAATTAAACTGCCAGCTATAGCTCAATTTCTGATTTCCACTTTTAATTTTGACCATGAAGCAAACAATAATGATCAGGGATATCGCTTTTGTCCCCAGCTCTGAGAAGATAAATGACATTTCTCATGGCATCCCGGCTTTAATATCGTAATATTACGTTATTAAAATACTTGATCAGACTGAGCTTGAATGTTAATTGAATCATCTCTGGAGTGTAAACTTTGAAAAAACATTTCCTTAAATAAATGTCTTGACGATTCACTGTTATGATGCCAAAACATGTTGCCTAGGTGAGAGAGGAAACAGGTGCCTGCTAAATAAAGGACCAATAATGCTGAACATTTCTTACAGTGAATACAAATGGGAACTAGGTATTTTGTTTGTGCAGAAATGGTTTACATGTCAAATGAACACTAGGCATGTTTCTTCTTAAGAAATAACAAACTGAATAACAATGAATGGCATCAAAGTATTTAATCAGCTGTTGAACATATCTCCAGTTAAAATGACCTTAGACTCTTCACAAATATGTGATATGCTGCATAACCCCCCAGGTGCAGGTCACCCTTGAAAAAGAGATATTTTGATCTCAAGAGGCTTTCACCTGGTTAAATAAAGGCTACTAAAGCACTTTAACACAGTACTTACTCCCTTGCAGATGGACACAGCTTCTTTAGACATGGACTTGGGGTAGGACACGTTGTGCTCCATGATGGACTGGAAGAGCTCGTCTTCGTCCTCTCCATCAAACGGCGGCTGAAAGATGAGAAAGATGAAATGTGTCACAGCTGGAGGCTTGTTCTGTGAAACCTGACAGGAAACCGAGCTGACAGCATCACTGTGTGAAGCCGAGCGCTGTAACCTGTGTGTATAACGTACAGTTTCTTTTATTGTAATGTATTGATAAATTGTAGGTACATTTAACTGCATAAATAACATACAACTATGATCTAGCTCTCTGTATGTATTGCATTGACAGCTATAGGTTCTATTGCAGCATTCAGTCTGTGTTTTCTAAATGTGGGTTTTCTATTTTGTTGTGTTTAAAAAAAAAAAAGTACATCAAGAATGAGGGTTTTCAGTCTGTGGCTATAAGTATGGTTTTATTGTCTGGTGCTTTTACATTAGTTTCTTCTTGTCTAAATGTATTTGTGACGGAGCGGATCACAGAGTGACTGACTCCGCAACTGACAGCCGCGACACACACACACACACACACACACACACACACACACACACACACACACACACACACACACACACACACACACACACACACACACACACACACACACACACACACACACACACACACACACACACACACACACACACACACACACACACACACACACACACACACACTTTTCCTGCTCTCTTCCGTTCGTCCTTAAATCATCACTAAAACGTCCCTTTGTCCCCTTCCTTTCTGTAGCGCGACCATAAGTGCACGCTTGTGTGTCAAAGGGAATGTGGAAAAGACGGAGGCGCATCACTTCTGTGATTCAAATAGAATGTCCTGAACCATGCAATTTATTATTTGTTTTGCGTTTATTAATTATGGGGAATGATTGTGTTAAGAGGTAGTTAACCTGTGTATGTTTTGATCGGATAGTTTCCTCATGTTTGAGGGATTACATTTATGTTGACAATGTGGTTTTGGAGTTAATTGTGTAACCTGTTGACGGTAAGCCTGTGGGGAGGGGCTATGGGTTCAAAAGGGACGGTGTTGGCCCTGGAAGATTCATTCGGGAGATTGTTGCAGTGAAGGCAACAGCCAGAATGTGTTTACTCCATGAGTGATAGACAACCTAATTTGGTAACTTTTGATTTTGTTTATTTAAGTTATACTGTTTCAGTTTTATCAAACAGTATATATATATTTTTGTTGCTGTTATAAATAAAGTTTTGGCGCTTAATTCAACCGACTAAGCCTATGTTTCAAACGGACAAATAGAACCCCGTCACAGTATTTATGCATATTTTGGTCAACTCTGTTGTTTGTGCTATATCAATTATTGGATTGGATTCACTCTCTTAGAGAAAACAAATCCTGCTCCAATTTATATGTGACATTCATTTTCAGTAAGAAACATATCTTCTGTTGACTGGAAATGTAGGATGTACTGTGTGTGAATGTCTCAACATTTCGCCGATCAGACCATTTTAGGTAGTTTCTCATCTTGATGACACATGTTTCACACAGTTTAATATCCCTGAAGCAGGATGTACACAAGAGACAGACAGTCTCATGATACCCATTCACAGTAAAAACAAACACACATATAAACCAGTATCAGTGCAGTATAAAACATTGTACCTGTCCTGCCAGCATCTCATACAGAAGAACTCCATAAGCCCACCAGTCCACTGATTTTGCATAAGGCTGGTATGCTATAATCTGTATGAGACAAGAAGTGACACGATTAAAACCTTGGAGTTATTAATGGTAAATGAACTGTACTTATATAGCGCTTTATCCTTTATCTTTATGACCCCTCAAAGCGCTTTACATACTACATGTCATTCACCCATTCATACAGAGCAGTACCACTTGCTCTAGGACCTAACATTCACACACATTCACACACCGCCATCGGGAGCAACTCAGGGTTAAGTATCTTGCCCAAGGATACATCGACATGTTGACTGCACGGGCTGGGATCGAACCCACAACCTTCTGGATGAAAGACGACCGCACTCCCTCGCCGCCATAGTCGCCCACACATGAGCCCACATCACCACATCTATGTATTCAAACGAGTTTGGTCATTATCATGCTCAGTAATAAAAGATGGCTTTATGTCTGCTGCCGAATGCTACACACCTCACACAGAGTTAAAGATCTCATGAGAAACAGTGAAGAGTTCTCTCTTACAAAATCTGCCATTTAATACAGTCAGCTATTTTAAGCTGCTATCACAAAGGCTCTTTCTGCCACCATCCAATTTGCCATCCTCCACCTCCTTCCCACACAGAGTCTACACAAAATAATAACCATGCAGATGCAGAGGCAAAGAGTGAAATAACAGCTGCACTCGCTTTCAAGAGAGACAGAAATGCAGCGATGTATCCAGTTCACAGGGTTACCATTTAAACACATGTCTCTCCGCTGACACCTAATCAGACAATACTGATGTTTTTCTATCCTCTAAATGACTTTCCAGGTCAGAAGAGCCCACATTTTGTTCTATAGTACCATACATTGAAACCAGGATGTCTATTTTATCGACAACAAGCTGGCTCATTCATTAATTATAAAGTCTTCAATATCATGTGTAAAAAAATATTGAGTGGTCTCCAATTTATATTTAGAGCCAAGAAAGTCTGGAAAAATACCCACTTGGAATTCTGTGAGAAACCACGAGTAAGGTCTTCCCTCCATCCCCTCATAAGTCAGTGCAGACAGTCGGGAGGGGATATACACCGACAGAAATGTTCTTATACATCATCTACCACCTCTTTACTGTGTATGAATACCGTACTTTTTGAATGAGCCTTACTGAGAATAGACAGCCTACTGTACGGGACCATCTTAAGATACCGTAGATATAAGCGCTGTCCTTCTCTTAATCACAGGGTTCCGCTTTAGGGACCATACAAAAGTACAGTTTGACACAAACCCAAAGTTATTTTCAACAACTCTCTGCTACATTTGTGAAGTATGCTACAATACAATACATATTTCTTGTGTTGCATACCTGTTTGGATCACTGATGAGTCATGAGTAGATTTTACATCAATATTTAAACAGTAGATGATTTCAGTATTTTTCAATAGCTTCCATGTCATGTGACCCAGTGACACCAAATGCATCAACCCATCAGAGTCCTGTGCTTCTCACCTCCGGTGCGATGTAGTCCGGGGTGCCGCAGAAGGTGCGTGTGGTCATGCTATTATACATGTTCTCCTTACACATGCCGAAGTCAGCGATTTTGATGTGGCCCTCGGAGTCCAGCATGACGTTGTCGAGCTTCAGATCCCTGCAGCAGAGACAGGTCGTGAGCATTTGTGAACTTACTTAATTTCTGGCTTGATTTATGACCACTTTGATTCGTGTTGTATATTGTTCAGCTGTCTAGTCAAGCGAGTAGTACAAACAACAAACAATAACTTCTTGGCCTGAAATCATTTTTCCTTATGTGTGTTTTTCCGGGGCTCTTACTATTCGGTCTGTGTCTGCGCTTATGTTTCATGTGTCCATTTTTTCTTTCCCTCCTAATTCACCATAGTGTGAATGTCAGGATGCAAGATATGAAAGATGGATGTGACTCCTCAGCTGGAGTTCTGATGATGAACTGGGTGACCTAGTCTTTTTTTCTTTCCTTTCTAATTAGTATAGTTAAAAAGGAATATCCAAGCTGTGCATTAACACACAGCATTGTTAAATCTACACGTCTATTTTGTTACTACACTACATGTTCTATCTCTCTCAGGACCTGCTGTCTTATCTGACCCTTTCTTCATTTCTTTGTTTCCATCTTTTCTGTTATCTCCTGCTTCACTCGCCATCAGTCTTTCTGTCAGAGTTGATATCTAAACTACTTTATCATGTCTTACTTCAATTCCCATATCTTCAGATTCAGCTTGTCTGAACTTGTTTTCCTCACTTCACGCTCAAAATCATTTCCTATAGATTTGTTCTTCTTCTCTGTCTTACATTAGTCACCCTCTGCTCCCTCAACAAAATAGAAAAACTCTGCTCATACTCATCTATCTGTCTAGAAAGTCTGTGTATGTTGTTATATATGTATCAATAAAGGGATTTGAGTGAATGTGGTGCGCCATTACATTACATTTCTCTCTGACTCACCCACCTGTAGATGATTCCCTTTCGGTGCAAGAAAAACAAACCCACAGCAATCTCTGCAGCATAAAACCTGCAGAACCGGAAATGAGAAAAATAAATATCTTACATCCTCTTTTCTTGGGCCAAGAAAGCAGTTCTGCTGAAATCAAGAAAAATTATATTTTGCCCTAAAAAAATAAATGAATAAATGTGGGTTAAAGCATAACAACTTGAACGTGCCTTTGTTGCGTGTCATTACCCATCTCTTTTATAATATTATCTTATAACATTACATCATTTAGAAATACATTAAAAAGGAGTTATTTTACCACAAAATATAAAATGTTCGGTCCAACATTTCAGTGAAATCCTGCTGCTTTATTAGCACTAACTCAAGGCTTGCTTATATTATCTGCCATGGTGTTTAACTTGATTATTATTAAAACAGATGCATGTGAATGAACTATAGATTGCCTTACACTGCCTGTGGCTCCTTGAACTTGCCCATACGTTGGATATGATACATAAGGTCTCCTCCGTTGATGTACTCCATCA
This sequence comes from Pseudochaenichthys georgianus, assembly GCF_902827115.2. NCBI lineage: Eukaryota > Metazoa > Chordata > Actinopteri > Perciformes > Channichthyidae > Pseudochaenichthys > Pseudochaenichthys georgianus. The sequence continues at coordinate 23,486,837 of NC_047510.2, forward strand.
CAAAGTACAGCCGATCCTAGATAATACAAAAAAAGACGTTATTGCCTAAAGAGCAGCTCAAAATGTATTCCACACAAAGAGTGTGCCCACTCCAAACATCAGTGCATTACATAGGATGATTTTTTGTAAAGAAAAAACATGTTTAAAAATCTCTGTTTATATGTATCATGTCTTCGAGATACTAAAATGCCGATTCATTCTTTCAGTCAGCTCATATACCTGCATTATAGGTCAGGACGCATTGATCAGAAAATAGAGTTTTTATTCAATTCTGCTTGAATCATATTGTCTACGCACATAATTGACGTCATACTGGAGACTTTATATTCAAGACTGGTCTCAGCTAAGTATCAATTTTCTCTGCTGGAGTGCCGGAAAAAGAGTGACAATAACTGTAGGGAAGTAGAAAGAGTGAAATGCCAGGGATTGAATAGTTGCTGTTGAAAGAATGATGAGGGAGCACAGAGGCACCATTTGAATGAAGTCAGATGTGCTTGTGTGGCTGTGCAGTGCTGCAGAAGTGTCCAAAGTATGCATTAAAAATAGTCACGACTTTGGTGGAAGTTTTGACTCACCACAGTCTGGAAGCAGGAGTGGAGCAGCGTGAGGAAGGGGGGTTTGTCCCTCTGGGCCAGGACCCTCTTCTCCACCATCGTACATTCAACGTCATCATCCTGAATCACCACGTCTTTCTTCAGGATCTTGATGGCGAACAGCTCCTCCGTCGACTTCATCTCTGCCAGCATCACCTGCAGATGATGAAGACACCCAAGGTCACATGGAAGCAAAATGAATGATTGATTTTAAATCAGAAAACAAGGTGTGTGTTGTATTTTAACACAGCTTTAAAAACAGAACAAGAAAACATGTTGGAAACAGTTAATCAATAAATTATGTTTCCATAGTAAGACACTGTTCAACTGCTCCTGTGTTAGCGTGAAGGTAAAATAAATAACACATAAAATGAATAAATGCTTGAGTTTAATCACAGATGATGGTAAATGAAAAAAGATTCTCTTTCTTTTTGTCCTGATCCATTTATATAAAAACCTGTCTGAAAATGAGCTGATCAGATTTTGGCCACTTTATGATGTCATAAGGATTTTTTGGCTTGTGTAACCATTAGCCAATCAGCAACCAAGGTAACCCCCCCCCCCACACACCTTATCACCTGAGTCTCCTCCTAGAGCACCATTGTGTTCTTTTTAACCAAATATCTCTCAGAGGGGCGTGGGGAGGGGCTCCTTATTTTCATCTGAAGTAACAGACAGAGAATCAGCACTTTTGAAACAGGGCTGAAACAGAGGGGATTATGGGATGCTCCAATGGGTGATCTGTTTGGTATTTCGACCCAAACACTTCAGAGACATGTTTTGTATATATATAATATATTGATGAAAAACAGTATGATAGGGCACCTTTAAGTTTGTTTCTGTGACGGCTCTCACCTTGCCGAAGCTGCCCTTCCCCAGCAGGGCCAGGAAGTTGAAGTCACTCAGTCGGATCCGGTCCATGTTACTCGAAGGCAGGCTGAACCTCCGGTGGTCTGACGGCGTGATCACTTTCTTACCGTGGCCCAGCTTGGCTTTCTGTGGTGTACAACAGTGGAAATGGCATTGAAGTCAAATTTAAAAGGAATTTAATTACATAGTTTGATGTTTTAACATGAACAAATAAAGCCCTAAGTCTTCATGTGGGTGTGTGTTCACGTCACAGACTGCCACATCAGGCAGGACTTAATCACTGGTTGTTTTTTTCTCCTTAGCAATATTGCTCTTCAGATTTGAAGCATAATAGGATTGTGTGTTGTACTGCTGTTTTTCTAAGTTCTAATCTATATAATTTAAATCAGAAATAGCATTAACAATTGATAATGTAAGAACCACGAAAGCTTTTTAAAATATTATAAAACATACTTTATCTTTACTTTTATAAAATGGGTTGGAGCTGTCACTGACAAACTCACAATAAAGTGTTACATATATATTTACTGCATTATTATTTCAAAAATAACAATAAAGTTAAAATGATACATCATGTCTTTGCACCAAATTGGTTAAGTGTTACATTTATTAATTTAATAATTCTACTGGATTTAGCATGTTATTACTTTAGATTTTAATAAATGATGAACAAGTCTGTTATTGTTTGCCAGTAATAACGTTCTCATTTGCTATTGGTGCTAACATCTCTTACCATCATCAAAAACTGGTTCGCCTCATATTCATGAATCAGAATGAAACCAAGTGTCTTTACTGTTACTCGTACTGATCTATTTTTTTCTCACTGACATGAAAAGAAGGATTTCAGCAGGATCTTTACTCGGGTGTTTTGTGCAATTGTGGGGTGGGCAGTCAGTCCTGGTCGGGGGAGCCAACATTGCAAGGTTCCCTGTTGTTTTAATGACTGGCCTGCCAAGCGTCTTTGAACTAAAAGTGCAATTAGGATTCTTCCAGCTCCCATCGCCGCTGCAGCCGGTGTCTGTTTTCGGTCAGATACAGAAATTAGTGGGGCACAGAGAGGCTGTTGCCACGCCAACCATTTCTCTATATTTGTGACCGAGGTTGAGTGGCTCTACATGTACGCCTTACTGTAGGTCCATTTAGAGTGGAACAATGTCAACATTAAGGATGTCAACCAGGGTAATTTATTCATTAGCTTCACCTGGCAGCCCAGCTTTCATTAAGTCAAAGAGGAGACAGCTGGAATAAAAACCAGCAGTACCCTGATGCCTAATAGGTTTACATTCTTCTTATAAAAGGCACAATTAAATGCACTATCAAGGATAGCAAAACTAGCCAGGTTTACAGATCGTCCCCAACATCCTACAATAAACTGTTGAGTTAATAACTTGACACAAATCTTTGGGACTGCTTTTGTATACTTTTTGTTTTTGTTTTACAACTGCTTACGGCTCGTTTTTCATTACCAAAGTGCTGATGCGCTTACATCCGTATTTGTCAAATTTATAGCTGGAGATATTTAAGTGCATGTCAAGTTTTATATCTCCAGTAAACACATCGCTGTTATTGATTTAGTCTTGTATTAAAGTTTTCTCCCAAGGAGACACTTGAAAAGTCGGGCGGATCATGTTCTTGTCCCCCTTAGTGGTCATTTTGACAACACAAAACACTAACAATTCACATCATAAAAATGTCACACAAAAAAACGACATCACCTCGTTTCAACACAAACAAAGTGCTGGAATATTTAAGTGAGAGTTGCCACACAAAGTTGAATTCAAACACATACAATGCAGCCACACTAGTGTTATAGGAAAGTACAACACTGCCACCGTGTGGGGAGATTAGGCATGCACACCAACAACAGCAGGAACCTGCCTGTGTGTGCTTTCATTCAGACAGCTACAGTGCATAAGTGCCCGTCCATGCTTCATGTCCTGTCAGCCTTCTATAGTCCAGACCAAAGCAGGACTATTAGAGGGGTGACTGTGGACCACACTGTCAGCCAATGAGGAGCGGCTTTGAAGCTCTATTGGCCAATGCCAGCACAGTGAGAGTTTTAAAGGTGGTGAGATCAACAGAGGACGGAGTAGTCCACATATTTACTAACAACAATGCTGTGTGGTAAAGGGATATGCAGCACTTTTTTAATTATTCATTATATTCATATTTTTTTCTGTGCTGCTGCTTTTCCTGTAATTTCAGACTTGCTGATGCTGATTTTATGCATCATCCTCAAAATGTAGGCCTGAATTGTTCCTTTATATTAGAATGAAATGTAATCCCTTCAGTTTCATATTTGTCATTAAACATGAGACAGAAAGGAGAAGAGAGTTGGTGTATAAGTGTGTGATGAGTTACAGAAATGTGTGTACAACAGAAAGCAAATTGGGCATCTATAAACTGTTGAGAGCCTTTGTTAGTAAATCAGATTAATTTGTGGAAGCCCAACGGAGGTCCACAAACAATCCTAATACGGTAATTAAAGTGAGTAAAAGTGATGAAGAAATAGAGACGGAGCAGGCAGAAGCGCTACCTTGAGATAGTGGATATTTAACTGGCATGCCTAGAAGAAAGAAGAAACTCATTTATTGAAGCTGCCTGAGGTTAGCTGGTGTTAGCATGATGAGCTGGGAGCTGACAGTAGACAGACGTAGGCTTGATAAGTCATTATCTTGGTGAAATCATTCATATATGAACGATAAAATGATCAAATGCATGACTGGAGAACAGAGTACATCTTTTTCTGTCACATCTGGTTACATCGCTGCGTCTTGCCCAGGTTTCCTTGGCAACAGAAGATGCTTGAAGATGCTATAGCCTCAGAGGAAAGTCAAGGTCACATTATGGAGTGAAACGGAAAATTAAAAAACAAGACTTAAGTGTCTTGAGGGCTGCTGTAAAGAAGATTACATTTACACTCAGTATTAAAACACCTGAATGCACACAGAGGTGGGCTTAAAACCGCCCCCGCTCTCTTGCATCCATATGTGTTTGCACATGGTAACAGTGCAAGCTTTATTATATGAGCCATCTTTTACCTGCATGTTAGTGATATGGAGATGTTATGAGTTTTATTTAAAGCACAGATGGTTTGATGTAACAAAAACCTCCCTGCAGTTAACAGGCTGCCCACTAGAGAGCAAGAGTTACCTGCATTATATATTTTATTAGATTTGTGTTTTTACATGATTTTGTTTTACATTTTCAAAGAAAACACTTTACTACAGAGCTATAAGTTGTGATTGTTTTTAAGTCTCAAAAACTTGCTTTAAATTGGAGGTATCACAGTCACCATTGTATTTACTTTTTTTAATCAAAGTTACATTATTTGATAAACATTGTTTTCATCCGAGTACACACTTAATAATAAAATCACTATATACAACAGTAATAATGTGCTGTTCTGCAAAGATTTTATGGACAATTGTAATGTAAGTTATAAAGGATTAAAACAAATAAGATACAAAATGCAAACAGACCGGTGTGGTCCGAGAAACAAACACAACGTGGCTGGAATTTATCATAAAGGAGGACACTATTAGTTTAAGCCTTGTATAATTACAAAGTTGAAATTACAAAACTGAAATGAGTAGAGTTGGTATACTTTTTACGGAAATGTAGTCTGAATCAACATCCTGTGTTGTGTTGTTTTAGTCTTGGCTATTAGAAGTCCTCTGCTTGGAACAGCTTTACATAAGAGTCCAATTAGGGCAAGGAGACACAGCACAACATTAAAGCTGCTATTTCAACAACAGGAAACCTTTCTAGACCTCATTCAGACTGTTCTCCTGATTAAATCATTATTATTTCCACTGAAAGGGTTGAGTGTTATCAATTATTAACGGCACCTACACGTCTTACATAAGGCTCTTCCTTTGTTGACTGTAACCTTGTACTGTATACACATAATGGGGAGTTTCCTATTTTTCCATTCACTTATTAATGCCAGGAGATGTGATCTCTCTCTCTCTCTGAACCGCAGGGTGAAGCTGGGAACAGGATGATGTTTCCATGGTGACAGGAGAGAAGAAGAGTGAATGTGAACAATATACATTTGTACATGTGTGACAAAGAACATTTTTATTGAATCTTAGTAGTTCAGTCGACCTCACCTCAAACTTCTGTAGGAGCTCCAGGTTGACGTCGTCCATCTCGGGGATGGGAACGTTGTAATACTCTCCCTCCTCCTGGTTTAGCAACTTGTACCTGAGGTGGAGAAGAAAAACATGAAGAAGTGAAGCTATATTTGATCTGCTTCCATTTAAACCCATTCATTTCTTCCTCTGTGCCATAACACTTTACAACTATGCACCACTTCAATAATCAGAAGCTGATTCCCCTGCTCTGAGCGTGTGCATGTCTACACTTCATCTCTAATAAACACATCCTCTGGCCACTTGTCTAATGACCTGGAGAATATATTCTGCAGATAAATACTCACAGTAATAGTTTACGAGATACAGATATTTCCCGAAGCTTTGTAACATAAAGCAACCGTTGAGCAGGCTCAGTTTAGGCTAGGTGGAAGCAGGTATGCTAACATGGACATAATATGAGTGTAAGTGTTTAACAGTATGAGACAAAACAGGCAGACAAGGACAGAGAGACGAGGAAATGACGGCGGCAGCGGCTGTTTGTCAGAGTGAATGGAGGCAGCAGTGTTTACGTCTGTTTTACACACAATGTGCGGCTGTTTCATAGTGAAAGTGGTTGGATGGTGGAGGCCAGTGTCAAGTCTGCTCGAACCACATTAACTTACTCTAGCATATCATTTATGTTTCTGACTGTAAAATGATTTAAAATATAATTTGTAAAGGACCAATCGTTAACAGACAATTTGACCTTGAAAGCCCTTTACAGAAATGTGACCTTTACTGTATTTAAAATATAATAAAAACTGCTAACACTAACTCTTCCTTTCGAAGTTTGAATAAAGGGTCATTTTAACATTCATTATTTTCTGTAAAATCATGCTTGAAATTCCTTTATAAATGATTGATTTGCAACACAGGGACGAGGGATGGCGACTGACCATCCACAGTTTTGAGCTTTGATGAGCTCGGACACGCCAAACGACATGGAGCCCATGAAGTCGTTCCTGGTGGTCCGGTCCCAATCCCAAACCTCAATGGAGAGACGACGGTCCTTATCTGATGCTTTCAGCTTACTGCAAAAGAAAAACACACAGACAGGGGACGAGTTACGAGATGTGATCTTTTTAGGATTTACCCTCAATTTGTACCTTTTTATTCTATTTCCTTTGATACTGCCAAATGGCCATCCTTCTCATAAATAAACATACACAACATGTTAGACACTCTTGTTGACTTACAAGCTGAAGGACTCGTTCCAGCAGGGGTTGAGAGAGGAGCGGATGGTCCTGGTCTTTTGTTTGGTCTCGTTCTTTGGGTCGGGGATGAGCTTGAGTTTAACATAAGGGTCCGATAAACCATTCGGATCCATAGGAATCAGGTTCCTGGCTTCGCCCACTAGAAGATGGAAAGAGTGAACATGTCACCATAAGTTAGTGTGTGTGTGTGTGTGTGTGTGTGTGTGTGTGTGTGTGTGTGTGTGTGTGTTCTCGAGCCACAGGCCAGATTTAGAGACTCCACACTGTCTCAGGGGTTAAAACAGTCAGAGATAGAGGAGTGAGTCACTGCGAGTCACTCCAAGGCCGAACAGCAAACAGAAAATATATGAGCTTCAGTGCAGGTAAAATTACCTCTGTGAACTATATGTGTGTATTAATAATCCCAGGTACAACTTGAGTCTTTGCAAGTTTATTTTTAAACCATACAGGCAAAACAATTCAAGGAAATATATATATTATGTAATGCAAGTTACAGATACAAATGTGTCTGTAGCATGGAGGATTTGACCATAACCTAATGGTCAGATTTGCAGTATTATTGTATCTTCACTTCAACATATGTCATTTTATTAAAGCAAAATGAGGCATGCAGGATGATGTTGAAACGTCCTTGGTGTCTGCAGATATAAGGCCTTTAAAATCCGCCTCAAAGAGAGCTAGCATGCCAATTCCCATATAGGAAGGTTCATGACTTGTCTGCAATTATATTCATGACTAGTCAGCAAAAATATAATATCACAAGTCGTGATATACCTTATCATTTGTTAGAAAACGCATTACTTCAAACTGGCTTTTTATTTATTTAAATCCAATAAAAAAAGTTGTGGAGGAATTTTTTTTAATCGAAAATTGCTTTGGGAATATTATAGTTTTGTTATTTCACCATACAGTAGGTCTGTAGATACAGATAGTCACTGAGTGGGGAATAAGAGAACAGTAATAAGACTCATATTCAGAAAGCAGGATTATAGGCAGGTAACTGGCAGACATGTATCTCGTAAAGGTAAAAGAAACAGTGCAACTTGAGATTAATTCACTAAGGAACACAGGGAGTGGCCTCATATATGTGGAGAGAGCAGAGCAGAACAAGATGCAGGTGAGGAGGGGGCCAGAACTGATTAGGGAAGATGGAACAGGTGTGTAGGATGGAAGGGACGTCCGATGACTGGTGAGAGAGCCTGAGGGCATCAGGTGGATACTCTGAGGATGTTAGGAGAGTACATGGCCTGAGGGGGGTGAGAAAGGACAAAGAACCAGGGCCAGGCAAATCATGACAAAGTCCTCCTGAGATAGACACATGTCAGTGTTTCTGTCCTCAGTTACTCAACTAATGACTCATCAAGTCAGACACCTCATAAGCTGACAACAGGTGCTGCGAGGCAAAACAAACTGTCAAAATTCACTTGTGAAAACTGCATTATAACACTGGTGGGTGTAAGGGCTCAGCAAACAACAAATCAACAAAAACAAGAAAAAATACTCCGTGTACTCAGACTCATTGTCACAAATGAAGTTGTAAAACATGAGAGGTGGTAATTAAACTCTCCTTCCCTTTGGCGTATTCTCTCTCACATGGCCAGGTAAAAGTAGTGCAGATGATGTGAAGGACACGTGACATTTCCCAGTGTGATTACTGCCAAATGGAGAGAAAAAAGGAGTGCTGTTACATAGCAACAAGAGTAGGGGGGGCAAGATGGCGTGAGCATGGAACCCTCACCATGGCGACAACATCTACTGTAATTGACCAATGGGCCGACCGCCCCACTTAGCAAAATGTCAGCAATAGGAGATTCATACGGCATGATTCAATCAATAACTTAAAGAGGAAAGAAAGGCTAACCCACCTTTAGTTTGTGACACACAATAACAGAGAGTAGAAGCAGGATCACATTGAATCCTCTCAAGCTGTTATTATCAGCTCTCTGCTATGCTTATATTAAATATTATCAGACACGGTGAACAAGGAGAGAAATAAGGCTGCAATCTTTATGTTTCAGGGAGTCAGTGTGAACGCTCACACCGACACATTCGCTGAGGTTCTTCATTAAAACAGTAGCAATGTTTACTCAAACAAACAGGGGCGGACTGGGATTAAAAATCAACCCGGGAATCTCGATCGGCCCACTTCAGTACCGCTAGGAAATTGACAACGGGGGGGGGGTGGGGGATTGGGGGGGGTGCTAGTGAGTTGTCCGACCGGCCCACTTCGGTACCGATGGCCAGTCCACCACGGCAAACTAAGCATATATATTTCAGGGCTGAGTGCAAAGCGTAAGAAACGACAGTCACTGCGTCAGGGTTGAGTGAGGCAAGCAGGACCCAAATGCAGATGAACAGAAAAAAAAAAAAACACCTTTATTGCAAGGCTACTGGAACAAACTTTGACAAAACAGTACTCTCACCCCGTGAACAACGTCCAAATACGACAAGGAACTCACAAAGACTAACAGAAAACACAGAACCTAAATACACCCAGGACTAATCAAACAAACAAGAGCCAGGTGAGGAGAAAACACAGGGGCATCAAGGTGAACACAATCAGACAACTAGACACACCAGGGAAACTAACGACAGGAGGAAAAACACAGGGAAAAGGACCAGACAAGATACCAAGAGGAAAACATGACAGGGAGAACAGCGAAACAAGACATACAAACCGTGACATAACACAATAATCGTAACAGAACACCCCCCCTCAAGGGGCGGATTCCAGACGTCCCTAAAACAGTTCAATAAACGTCCAAAAAAACAATGTCCAGCAGGGTGGGTGGAGGGGGACCGGAGGAGGGACACAAAACTAGGGCCACCAGGGTGGGTGGAGGGGGTCAGGAGGACGGGTTTGGGCTGACAACCCAGGAGCACCGCGGAGGACCCGGAAGGGATCTCGGGCGGACAGCCCGGGGGCAAGGCAGAAGCCGAGAAGGGGGACTCGGGCGGACGGCCCGGGGGCAAGACAGAGTCCAAGGTGGGGGTTATGGAGGGGCGAACTCAGGGGGCCGAGCATGAGGGCGAGAAACGCGGCCGGAAAAGTCAGGGGGCCGAGCATGAGGGCGAGGGCCGCGGCCGGGAAAGTCAGGGGGCCGGGCTCGAGGGCGAAGGCCGTGGCCCTCCGGGGGCCGGGCAGGAAGGCGCGGACGGGACAACGCCGGAGGCCGGGCAGAACCCGGTGTCGGCCGGACAGGAACCGGCGCCGGTGGGACAGGCCTCGGCAGGATCCCCCACGGAAGAGGACCAGGAGTTGGCAGGACCCCCGGCAGGAGGGCAGTCGGCGGGACCCCCAACAGGAGAGAACACCGGATTGGCTGGACCCCCGGCAGGAGAGCAGTTGGCGGGACCTCCAACAGGACAGGACACAGGGTTGGCAGGACCCCCGGCAGAAGCGCAGTCGGCGGGACCCCCAACGGGACTGGACATAGGGTTGGCAGGACCCCCGGCAGGAGAGTAGTCGGCGGGACCCCCAACGGGACAGGACATAGGGTTGGCAGGACCCCCGGCAGGAGAGTAGTCGGCGGGACAAGACATGGAGTTGGCAGGACCCCCAGCGGAACCTCCAACGGCACTTCAGTAGGAACTTGAATTGGGTCTTGAGTAGGAACTTGAGTTGGGACTGGAGAGGGAACTCGACAGGGGACTCGAGAGGGGGCTCGAGAGGGAACTGGAGAGGGGACTTGAGAAGAAACTTGAGATGGGACTAGAGTTGGGATTTGAGAAGTGACTAGAGGAGGGACTAGAGGAGGGACTTGAGATGGGACTAGAGTTGGTACCTGAGAAGTGACTAGAGGTGTGACTGGAGAAGGGACCTGAGGAGGGACTAGAGAAGTGACCTGAGGAGGGACTAGGGAAGGGACTAGAGGGGGAACTCGAGAAGAGACTAGAGAAGGGACAAAAGATGAGACTATGGCAGCTGGGGCAAGAGCTGGGTCTGGAACCATGGCTGCGGGGGCCGGAATTGAAGCCGGAAACATGGCTGTAAGGTCCGGTTCTGGAGCCAGAAACATGGCTGAATGGGCCGGCTCTGGAGCCGGAATTGAAGCCAGAATCATGGCTGTAAGGTCCGGTTCTGAAGCCGGAAACATGGCTGTAAGGTCCGGTTCTGGAGCCGGAAACATGGCTGTAAGGTCCGGTTCTGGAGCCGGAAACATGGCTGTAAGGTCCGGCTCTGGAACCGAATCCATGGCTGCCGGGACCGGTTCTGGAGCAAGGACCATAGCTGCTGGGGCCAGAACTGGGTCTGTAACCATGGCTGCTGGGGGCTGAACTGGTTCTGGAACCATGGCCCTTTGGGCTCGTGCTGCTAAGCTGGCCTTGCGACTCCTTCCTTTAGGAGCCGTTTGGAGGCTCCGTGGACCTCCAAAAGCCAGACGAATACCAGCGAATGGCTCCTGGACTGTAGCAAACACTGGGGCAGAAGCCAGGGTTGACTCCAAACGGACCACACCAATGCGTGTGGTGTCATAACGGGAGTTGGGAGGCCTGGGGCTGTCAGGCAGGGGGTAACACACCATGAGGAAATCCAAAATCCCGCCCGGCAAGAATCTCACCAAGCCTGGTTTCTCCATAGTTATCTGGCGCGCCGCTGCCAGAGCAGCCTCTTGCTGCTGAACCCCGGACGCTCCCATCCATTGATCAGAGCAGGTAGCCAAAGAAAAAGTAAAATGCAACAATTCCTGCTCAAAAGGATCTGCTGGGCCCATATTTGGCGAGTTCCTTCTGTCAGGGTTGAGTGAGGCAAGCAGGACCCAAATGCAGATGAACAGAAAAAATACCTTTATTTCAAGGCTACTGGAACAAACTTCGACAAAACAGTACTCTCACCCCGTGAACAACGTCCAAATACGACAAGGAACTCACAAAGACTAACAGAAAACACAGAACCTAAATACACCGCAGGACTAATCAAACAAACAAGAGACAGGTGAGGAGGGAGGAGAAAACACAGGGGCACCAGGTGAACACAATCAGACAACTAGACACACCAGGGAAACTAACGACAGGAGGAAAAACACAGGGAAAAGGACCAGACAAGATACCAAGAGGAAAACATGACAGGGAGAACAGCGAAACACCCAAAACAAGACATACAAAACGTGACATAACACAATAATCGTAACACATTGTTCGTGAGATTTCATTGGATTTATTTCGACAGACACCTGTTGATTTTTAAGGCAACATGCTTAAATGGGATTAAGAGTTATAAATGATGAAAATAAACTGACAAGCAGAATACCAATTATGATAAATAGAAATGAAGACTATTGGAGTAAACAGTAGACAATAATAATAATAAGTGAGTCAATTTAAGGTAAATGCGCTTCCAATTAGATTTTTGTAGTTTATTAAATGTCCATTTTTGTGCAGGTTTTTCAGTCTTGTATGACATTAAACAGTATATATATATATTTATGTTTTTTTCTGACATTTTACAGACCAAATGATATAATAATATAATAATTAGTTGCAGTCGAATGAACAGTTTCTATTTTGAGCATTTTTCTTTGGATTGTGTGAGAGACTTTAGCAAAATAAATAAATAAAAAGCTGTTCCTGAAGGAAAAAACAAACAGTATATTCTTTCAATAAGTAAAGAATGGAGAAGAAATAGAGAAAATAGATGAAAAAAGTAGAATTAAGTCAGAACTATGAATGAAAATATTAGTATCATGCTTTCAATGTCATTCAAATTAGACTACATAAAGCTTGTGGAAAGATACAAATAAAACAACACAATTACTTAAGTTTAAACATGAAGGACAATAGAGTTGTAGTATAGTAATACTTGACATTTAGTAATGCTCTTTCAGTTTGATGCAGTGGAGGGCAGTGTGGGTCTCTCACTCTGACAGAAGAAGGCGGTCTGAAGTGTTTACCTTGTTCATGATGTGTTGCCTTAGCCTTATAGTTCACAAAATATCAGATAGAGCAATCTGCCGCCCTGCCTTTTGTGTGTCTCTCTCTATCCCTCTCCCTTTCTCTTGCTCTACCACAAGCCCACACACACACACACACACACACACACACACACACACACACACACACACACACACACACACACACACACACACACACACACACACACACACACACACACACACACACACACGCACGCACGCACGCACGCACGCACACACACACACACACACACACACACACACACACACACACACACACACACACACAGACTGAAGTAAAAATCTCAGCATCCCACGTTCTCATCTAAATCCTCCCCTCCGATGGCTGCGTTAAAGGCATCAGTCGCTGCCATGGCAACGCTGGCGGCAAACAACGCCAAAGCAACTCCAACATGCCTGCAAACACGCTAATGAGGCAAACACTCTCACACACCCATGTGCAAATAAACAAACATGCATTAACACAGGGAGCGAATGACTGGTATTGTGAGTGTATGAGCAAGGATCACACACACACACACACACACACACACACACACACACACACACACACACACACACACACACACACACACACACACACACACACACACACACACACACACACACACACACACACACACACACACACACACACACACACACACACACACACACACACACAATAAAACATCATCATCAGCAGTGATTAAGGACCATCTCGGGTGTCTGTTGTTGCTTAGATACAACGAGAGCTGCTTTCTGGATCCTCCCTATCCATAGGAGGTAGTTACCAATACAATTACACTGTGCATGTGTTTTATCTTTGTCACTAGTTAAGAAAACAAACATGCTATAAACAGAAACAAGCAGTCTTGTATCCTGTGTCTGATAACTCAAAAACAGAACTGCTGTTTACATCAAGCAAGCATGCATCTTAGGAAAAGAAAAACTTCCAGCATGCACTGCTGCTGTCATGCAACTGTTGTGGGGCATAGGAGAAGGAAATGTTATGCTTTTTAACAAAAATCACAAGTGCACTGGTGCAGATAAGACTTCGGAGCCTCGGTCCTTTGTTGTTTTGAGATAATAAATGACAAATTATAAGTCTTCTCTTAAATGCATATTCATTGTCTTATACCTCATATAACTTCTCTAAAGTGATGTTTATCTCTGAAGGGTTATTTCCTAGCACCGAATACTACAATACAAACTAGAGAAAGCACGTCTGTTCTTTGATACTACACCAAAAATATGAAACACACATACTAACAGTATCTTCTGTATCTCTGCTGAATAAAACAAATGTGCTGCAAGAGAAAATTACATATATTTTGAATGCCAGGGTGGGTGCGTGCAGGGGCTGCACTGGGCCAAAAGAGTAATCTTCCAAAAAAGGCTTTGAAATTCAAATGCGTTGTTGCATAACAATGCCATGTGCAACCAATGGATGCCAGATAATCTGAGGGGGAAATGCTGCTGCACGGCCATCAGGAGCTGGATCCCCGCAGAGCACTGTCACACACACACACACACACACACACACACACACACACACACACACACACACACACACACACACACACACACACACACACACACACACACACACACACACACACACACACACACACACACACACACACACACACACACACACACACACACACACACACACACACACACACACACACACACACACACACACACACACACACACCAACATGCAGGAAATTACCATATGTTTTGTATTTGTGGTGTTGGTCTTTTTAAGGAAGTGCAATTTTTTAAGGAGTTCAACACTCGTTCAACAGGACTTTGGTCCTCAATAAAGGAGACATGCTTAATTAGAAAGTAATGCTTTAGGTTTGTGTAATGTTCCCCTTAAAATAAAATGAATTGAGCACTTACAGTGAACCTTCTATAAGCAATAAACAGCCAAAACGCCAATCAAGTAAAAAATATATTTCTCAAGCTCAGATGTATACTCGGTATACTCATATAATAAATGTACACTTTTATTAATTATAAAAAAATGTAATAATTATAATAATAATAATTATAACTATAATAATAATACATTAAATTACTAAGCACTTTTAAATACATTTATGAAAAACACAAGATACCATCAAATAATAATACAAATAAATCATGTTATTTTTGAGTATTTTACAAATGTCTTTGTCTCCAACGGACGTTCCATAACCGTGAATCAACACATTGAAATATAAATATATGCAATAAAATGATAAATATAAACAATACATATATGATATATATAAATGACATACAGTATGATTGTAACTGCTTCATCTAACATTTAAATAAACTCTCAAACGCATTTGTGTCAACCAAGTCCTATGACCCAATTAGATACAGACACACATACAGAATTTGCCACATTTGTCAAAAGCCTCATGATAAAGAAGCGTAACATTAGATATTAAGTGCGTATTTGTTCTACAAGCCTGAAGGTACTATCATTTGTGTTAGTTGGGGGGGGGGAACATTTTTGTTCTTGTTCAACTGTGCTTCAAACCTGAGGCGAACATGTCAGGAGCAGAAAATCTCACCCTGAGTAAACGCTTTGTGCTCACTTTATACCGATCCTCATATGCCCCTATGTGTGTGTGTGTGTGTGTGTGTGTGTGTGTGTGTGTGTGTGTGTGTGTGCGTGCGCGCGTGCGTGTGTGTGTGTGTGTGTGTGTGTGTGTGTGTGTGTGTGTGTGTGTGTGTGTGTGTGTGTGTGTAGGCAGGGACAATTGCATGTTTTCTTTTCATTAAACCTCAAGAATAAACCCTCTGCTCATGGCCACAGGTTGTTTATGTCACTTCTGCTCCAAGACACGTTGGTCATGAAGAGTAGTAAGAGAAGGATGGAGGAGGTAATTAGGGGGGGGAAAAGAAAAAAGAAACAAACAAGGTAGAGCCTAAGAGACAAGAGGATGCAGAAGAAGAAGAAGACTAGGGCTGAAGTCGAATAGTCCATTTAGCTTAGGAACCTTCCTAACGGAGTGAAATGACCCGGAAGTCCCTCAGTGGCACTTCTGCCGTTCGAATTCTCCAAATGAAAGGAAAGGAGGTTTCAAACTTCCTTTATAACCTCCTTTAGCTTAGGAACCACTGGATCTCCCTTGACGAAAGGAGAGGAGAAAATGCTGCCCCACAATGCCTTGCAGCCGTGGCATTTGCCGTCACACAACAGTCGTCGGAAACAACCGATTATGACCGAGAAATTATATCATGAAAGTTACGGTGCTTATTAAGCATTTTAAAACGTATGTGGTCAGTTGCCAAAGTGCTGTGTTCTGAACGTTCATCAGTATTATAATCAAAAGAGAAATATGAACGTTAGTTTTTACTGAAATGATCAAATAAAGTCAACATTTCACAGTCTTTACTGAGCTGTGTTGTCATAGTCTGCTCCATCATTCACCAGTAGTTTTCCATTCACCTGTCTCACCTGTTTTCCACACCCACTCGTTAACTCACTCTCTTTCTCTTCTGCACCCATTAGCTTCTGTCAGTATTTAAACTCGCACCTGACACACACTCTTTGCCAGATTGTACTTTGCCTCATGCTTGTCTCTCCCGCGTTCAACACTAGATTGCTTACCCGGTTCCGACCCTGCCTGTCCCCGACCTGCCTGCTCTGCCTGTTTCCTGATCCTGCCTGTCCCTCGACTATCCTGCCTGGCCTGTTATCCGACCCTGCCTGTATCCACGCTGACCGCCTCGCTTACTCCCTGACCCTCTGCCTGTCCCTGACTCACCTTCTGCCCGCTGTCCTCCGGTGCGTTATACTGCCCGGTTGGTATTCCTCCGATCCAGTGGAATCTCCAATAAAGGATATTACCAATTCTCCTTGGTTTCTCGAGTGCTGCATTTGGGTTCTCCTTAAGACTGTGACAGAACAATCTGGCCAGAACATGGACCCAGCGCACTCCTCTTCACCAAGAGACCGTTTCGAGAGAGTTGAGGACGCTCTCCAGAGGCAGGAAGCCTCGATAGCCGCCCTGGCCACCGAGGCTCATCATGCTACATCTTCACATGACCAGACGCTAACCTATTTAGCTGCGCAGCTACAGCAGCTAACGGCTACTGTGCAGCAGCTAGTGGCAGGAGTGGCTGCTCCAGCGCCTCTTCCTATGCTGTCGACACCCGCTTCTGCATCACCTCTGATGGGATTTACCCCGGAGCCTCGGGTGGGAACTCCGGAGCGCTACGCCGGGGAACCGGAGGGCTGCAGCCCGTTTCTTACGAACTGTTCTATCCTGTTTGCACTGCAGCCACACACTTTCGCTTCTGAAGCTGCTCGTGTGGCGTTCACGGTCAATCATTTGACTGGGAAAGCCCGACTGTGGGGCACAGCGGAATGGGAGCAACAAACACCCGCCTGCTCTTCGTTCCCCGCTTTTTCTGCGCAGCTGCGCAAGGTGTTTGGACCCGTGTCTGTGGGTCCAGACGCTACAGGAGGACTATTGAACCTGAGCCAGGGTAATGGATCTATAGTGGATTATGCCATTGAGTTTCGCACCCGGAGCCGCCTCAGCAACTGGAATTCTGCAGCCCAGTGTGACGCCTATCTGCGTGGGTTGGCGGATTACATCAAAGATGAGCTTGTGTCGTTTGATTTGCCCAATTCACTGGATGGGTTGATTGAACTGACTTCCCGCATGGATCGGCGCATCCAGACACGGAGACGGGAGCGACGATCGGCGGAAGTTCAACATGCCTGGGCGCCCCGACGTCCGAGTTTGGCTGCGACTCCTCACCTCACTCCAGAGCCGCAACCAGGGGGGGATGAGCCCATGCAGGTGGGTCGCACCAACCTCACTTTGGAGGAACGTGAGCATCGCAGACGTCGTAACCTGTGTCTCTACTGCGGCCGGGCCGGCCATTTCGTTTCTCACTGCCCGGTAAAAGGCAAGGCTCAGCAGTAATGGGGAACATACTGGTGAGCCAAACCCCTGGATTTGTTCCCACTCAGAGACCATTCGAGCCACGCCAGGTTGCTATTGCCGGATAGCTCTCAGGCTCTTGCAGTTTTTATTGACTCTGGTTCGGACGCGAGTATTATGGATGAAGAGCTTATGCTGCAGTTGGATATAGACCGGGTTCCCTTATCTCGCCCAGTTCCAGCCAACGCCTTAGACGGTCACCTGCTGGGGACAGTGACTCATCAGACTGTACCCGTTCACATGCTCCTGTCTGGGAACCATCACGAGACTATTCAGTTTCATGTTCTCCGGTCTCCACATATCCCGCTTATCCTGGGTTACCCATGGCTCCGCCGCCACAACCCTAACATTGACTGGGAGACGGGAGCCATTTTGGGATGGAGCCCCTCTTGTCATCAGATCTGTCTGAAACAGGCTGCCGCGCCTCAACGCTCGGGGAACCCCAGCCAAGTTCTGGATGTTACAGGAGTTCCACCGGAATATCTGGACTTCAAGGAAGTATTCAGCAAGTCGAGGGCTACTTCCCTACCACCACACCGGCCCTACGACTGTGCCATCGACCTGCATCCCGGCACCAGCCCTACCAGGGGTCGATTGTACTCCCTGTCTGCTCCGGAAAGAGTTTCCATGGAGACTTATATCAATGACGCTCTGGCGGCTGGGATTATTCGCCCGTCCTCATCACCTGCTGGCGCAGGGTTCTTCTTTGTAGAGAAGAAAGACAAGACCCTAAGGCCCTGTATCGACTTTCGGGGTCTTAATAACATTACAATCAAGAATCGATACCCACTGCCTCTTATCTCTTCTGCATTTGAGTTGTTGCAGGGAGCAACCATATTCACGAAGCTGGACTTGCGTAACGCGTACCACTTGGTACGTATTCGCGAGGGGGATGAGTGGAAGACCGCCTTCAACACCACCTCGGGGCACTACGAGTACCTAGTCATGCCTTTTGGGCTTACCAACGCCCCTGCAGTATTCCAGGCGTTGGTAAATGATGTGCTCCGAGACATGTTGGACCGACACGTGTTTGTTTACTTGGATGACATCCTGATCTTTTCCAAGACACTGAAAGAACACGTGCACCACGTCCAGGCGGTTCTCAGGAGATTACTCGAGAACTCGCTGTTTGTTAAAACGGAGAAGTGCGAGTTTCACACATCCTCTGTCTCTTTTCTGGGATACATCGTGGGACAAGGGAGCATCGAGATGGATCCTGCCAAGGTTGATGCAGTCACTTCCTGGCCGGTTCCAGATTCCCGGAAGCGGCTACAACAGTTCCTCGGGTTCGCCAACTTCTACCGGAGGTTCATTCGTGGATACAGTACCTTGGCCGCTCCTCTCACAGCCCTGACCTCCTCTAAGGTCATGTTCCAGTGGTCCTCCTCGGCTGAGGAGGCATTCCAGAACCTTAAGGCGAGGTTCACCTCCGGCCCCATCCTCCGAGTACCCGATCCTGTAAGACAGTTTGTTTTGGAGGTGGATGCTTCTGATATGGGGGTGGGAGCCATCCTGTCTCAGCGAGCAATGGACAGCCAAAAACTCCATCCCTGTGCTTTCTTTTCAAAGCGTTTGACTCCAGCGGAAAGGAATTATGATGTGGGAAACCGGGAGCTGCTAGCAGTGAAGTTGGCTCTGGAGGAGTGGCGTCACTGGCTCGAGGGGACCAGTCAACCTTTCCTGGTGTGGACCGACCACAAGAATTTGGAGTACATCCGGTCGGCCCGCAGACTGAATTCCCGACAAGCTAGATGGGCCCTTTTCTTCACTCGGTTCAATTTCTCCCTCTCCTACCGCCCTGGTTCTCGGAACATTAAGGCTGACGCTCTTTCTCGTCAG
This sequence comes from Pseudochaenichthys georgianus, assembly GCF_902827115.2. Taxonomy (NCBI): domain Eukaryota; kingdom Metazoa; phylum Chordata; class Actinopteri; order Perciformes; family Channichthyidae; genus Pseudochaenichthys; species Pseudochaenichthys georgianus. The sequence continues at coordinate 23,506,368 of NC_047510.2, forward strand.
TTTGGAGAGGGAGGTAACATTCCCAGGGGCTTGGACACCATCCTTCCGACTTCTCAGCTCGTCGCCGCCCTCATCTGGGAGGTGGAGGAGAGGGTCAAGGCTGCCCAGCAGGACCAGCCGGGACCCAGTGCCTGTCCTCCGAACCGCCTGTTCGTTCCGCAGACGTTGAGGTCTGATGTTCTCCAGTTGGCTCATAACTCCAGACTCACCTGCCATCCTGGGATCCAACGCACATGGGAGGTAGTCCAGCAAAGGTTCTGGTGGGCAACACTTAAGGAGGACACCAGGGAATTTGTTAATGCCTGCCCCGTTTGCAATCAGAACAAGTCTTCTCACCAAGCTCCTGCTGGTCTCCTACGACCTCTGCCTATCCCTCATCGCCCCTGGTCTCACATTTCTTTGGACTTTGTTACTGGTCTGCCACCGTCCAACGGACACACTGCCATCTTGACGGTGGTAGACCGATTCAGTAAGATGGCTCATTTTGTGCCGATACCCAAGCTCCCCTCAGCTAAAGAGACGGCAGAGCTGGTCCTGCTCCATGTGTTCCGGCTCCATGGGCTGCCTACTGATGTGGTTTCCGATCGTGGTCCTCAATTTACCTCGGTGTTCTGGAGGGAATTCTGCACGCTCCTTGGGGCCACGGTCAGTCTGTCATCCGGTTTCCATCCGCAGTCCAACGGTCAGACAGAAAGAAAGAACCAGGAGATGGAGACAACCTTACGATGTATAGTCTCCAAGAACCCAGCGGCCTGGGCTAAACAGCTGCTCTGGGTCGAGTACGCCCACAACACTCTGGTCAGTTCGGCCACCAAGCTGTCCCCATTTCAGTGTGCTTACGGGCTTCAACCCCCTCTGTTTCCGGCCCTGGAGAGGGAGGTTACCTGTCCGTCCGTCCAGGCTTTCATCCGTCGTTGTCGACAGACCTGGAATCAAGCCCGGAGAACTCTCGTCTGTTCGGCCAACCGGTACGCCTCCTCTGCCAACCGCCGACGTTCTGAAGCACCTGTCTACCAGGTGGGCCAAAAGGTATGGCTTTCCTCCCGGGATATTCCTTTACGGGTGGATTCAAAGAAACTTGCACCTAAATTCATTGGACCGTTTGAGATTGTCAGAATAATCAATCCCGCAGCAGTAAGGCTAAGACTGCCTCGGACTCTGCGGATCCATCCCACCTTCCACGTTTCCAGGATCAAACCTGTCCGAGAGAGTGCCTTGGTTCCTGCGATCCCTCCCCCACCACCCCCCCGGATGATTGACGGCGGGCCTACGTACACTCTCCGACGACTTCTTCGTTCCCGTCGTAGAGGAAGAGGAGTCCAGTACCTGGTGGACTGGAAGGGTTACGGCCCTGAGGAGAGGTGTTGGCTTCCAGCTCGTCATGTGTTGGACCCCCGGCTCATCAGGGAGTTCCATCGGCGTAATCCCGAGCAACCGTCTAAGACCGTCACGTTGACGGGCAGAGACACAGGGAGAGTCTCTCCTCTTACCGTCAGCTCGTCAGAGGAGGACAGCGAGGGGCAGGCTTCTGATGAGGATGCAGATTCCCACAGGGGGCAGGAGAGGGAGGCGGAAAGAACTTTTTCAGATGAGTACTAATCCCACCTCCCACCTTCATCTGTAGATTAGCATTTAGGGACGTCAGGAGCCGTCCATTAAGGGGGGGGTTCTGTCATAGTCTGCTCCATCATTCACCAGTAGTTTTCCATTCACCTGTCTCACCTGTTTTCCACACCCACTCGTTAACTCACTCTCTTTCTCTTCTGCACCCATTAGCTTCTGCCAGTATTTAAACTCGCACCTGACACACACTCTTTGCCAGATTGTACTTTGCCTCATGCTTGTCTCTCCCGCGTTCAACACTAGATTGCTTACCCGGTTCCTACCCTGCCTGTCCCCGACCTGCCTGCTCTGCCTGTTTCCTGATCCTGCCTGTCCCTCGACTATCCTGCCTGGCCTGTTATCCGACCCTGCCTGTATCCACGCTGACCGCCTCGCTTACTCCCTGACCCTCTGCCTGTCCCTGACTCACCTTCTGCCCGCTGTCCTCCGGTGCGTTATACTGCCCGGTTGGTATTCCTCCGATCCAGTGGAATCTCCAATAAAGGATATTACCAATTCTCCTTGGTACGTATTGGGATCATTTGTATTAATGTGGACCGGAGGAAGAGGGTGACGAGCATAAGTTTCACTTTTCTTTTTTATTTCAATTCCAACTTTGGTCATGAAGAATATGTTTCTCTGGTGTCCACGTTCATAAAGCAAAGCAGCAGCATCAGAGCACGGTGCAGAGTCTCTAGATGAGTTCACAGTAGTCCCTCGTTCTTTTTAAACATCCATGTTGTAGTCCGCTGTATAGAAAACTGTAGTTTCCATAGTTTCCCCACAGCAGCAGACGCACATCTATTATGTGCACATCGCATTATAAACACGTTGGATAGCGAAAGTCCTTTTGAATTCTCCTATCCACTATCCCTTCACCCCATGACGTTTCACTCAGAGGTCAAGGAATAGACGATAGGGTTAGATGTTAGGAGCTGATTTTTGGATTATCCGACCGCAACCCATAGCCAGAAGGGTAAGGACAAGTCACTCAACTGAGAAACGTTTTCAGCTGGTAGGAAAAGAGAGGAAGACAGAGCAAGGCCAACTGTAGATGTCTTACTCTGGAGGAAAAGGGAGGAAGGCAAGGAGGACAAATAGACTGTATGACAAGAAGGGGGAAGACATAGGCCTCGAGGGAACAGGTAGGAGATGATAAGAAGAAATGTCGAGAGAGAGAGAGAGAGAGAGAGAGAGAGAGAGAGAGAGAGAGAGAGAGAGAGAGAGAGAGAGAGAGAGAGAGAGAGAGAGAGATGAGAGAGAGAGAGACTGGAGAGCTAGAGGAGCAGAGAG
>NC_047510.2:23509354-23534354 GCF_902827115.2 Pseudochaenichthys georgianus
AGAGAGAGAGAGAGAGAGTCTGTTTTCTTGGCTGGAAACATTTAATCAAGTTCACATCTGGGTGGTGAACCACACAGGCAGCCACTTGTCTGTGGGAGCGAGGGAACGAGCTGAGGCTGCACTGTTCAGACCGCTGCCATTAGAGAGGAGGAGAAAACTCCAAAACACTCCAGAACATACATTTCCTCTGCCGTGTCTCCAGTGTTCTCAGTATGGATCTCTATCTTCTTCTTTCTGTCAGCTACAGTTCATGCTATGTCTCAAGTGGTCGTTCGTTACAAAAATCAATACACTACTATCCCATTATTTAACTGCAACCATACAAATGTACTTCACATATCTTTTTCTTTAAAGGATACAAGGACAGATGGTATACTTCAACCTCCTCTCTCTATTTGCAATAAAGACCTTAAAGCTGGACAAGTATAAAAATCAGAATATCTCAAATTATTGTGAAATGTGTAACTCGTATAACACCCACAGGTGGCAAACATTTTTAATCAAAGCTGTTTTCACAATTAGTAAGTGGGCATTATATAAAGATGTATCAATGAGTTTGCCAACCCCTAATCATTTACAGTATTTTTGAAAACTATTTATCTTATAAGATTATAAGATGCTCTAATGATGCTGGTTCAGGCTTGCCAAATATTCGTTTTCTGTCATACATTGAGTGAGTTTTGGACTTTTTGCAAAAGAGAACAAGCAGATTAAGGATGTCACATTTGGCAAAAATAATCAACAGATGAATTGGTGTTGGCGCTGCTTGATGAATGGAAAGTAGACACAGACGTCAAACACTGAGATTTGTATTTAAAACATCAGACACCACATATGCCAATAGCAGGTGCTGCAGAGCATCGTTCCTTGAAGTTGACACAGTGTGAAGCAACACTTTCATGAACACAGGACACCAGTGGGTGTTTTGACGTGTGAACCATAGACTGTATACAGTATGGTGTGAACGCATGAAAATCCAGGGAAATATCAGAGCGCACATCAATCTAACAACGTAGCAATCCTCGTTTTTTTTTTTGCTGAGGCTGGTCACCACATAACAAATAGGATGTATATCAGGCACTGCTAAACAATAAAAAGCTGGATAACATAATGAAATATATTAAAACTGAAAAACAGAGCGAGCAAATGCCCTAAGCTGACTGTGACTATAGCTTCCTTTCATTCTCTAAATACACAAACACATTTTTATGAAACAATATATATAGCTCTAGCTGGAGGTTGTATCCTCACTGAGTAAAAAATACTTTTGGCACTATTGTGTGTGTGTGTGTGTGTGTGTGTGTGTGTGTGTGTGTGTGTGTGTGTGTGTGTGTGTGTGTGTGTGTGTGTGTGTGAAAGTGACCCAGCCGTCAGTTCTCTCCCTGCCAAAGGGGATTTAGCACCTGAGAGTTGTCCACTCCAGGTGCTGCTCTTGACTGACGGGATAATTTGGAGGTGTTGAAAATACACACACATGGGACACACAGGTTACAAAGGCAGTCATGACTTTAGCATTTTTTTATGCTGACACAGATGATGTAATTTTTTTTCTCATGATGTAACAGTTTTAGATTGAAAATACTTATTTTCTGTTGTTGCAGGTAAAACCTCCAACAATAACTCAATGCCTAATCATTAGTGCGCAGGAGTCCTTGTCCGTTTTCTTTCATTAAAAGTAGCTTACTGCATTTTGCTTTGAAAAGTGGGACCTTTACAGCATGCACATTACATTTCTGCTGGGTACCAGAAAACTTCAACAGGGACCATGCATACAAACACATTCATCTCAGAAAAGAGAAGAGATGATTTATGCGAGATTTTAGCTAATAGATAATTTCTATCTGCAGTCATAACTTGTATCACACAGCGATGCAGGTATAGTTGTTATCGTGTGAGTCTGTGTGTGTCATCCAGGGGCGCCGCCAGGGATTTTGGGCCCCATGAAAAGATATCACATTGGGCCCCACCACCAGGCACAGGCCACGCCAACCAAGCAAAATTGCTATAACCACACCTCCAGAACCCAACCGACTCATTTATGCTTTAAATAACTCTACCTGTACAGGCTTGCATCTATCTTGTAGTCCAATACTAACTGCACAATATTTATTGACACTGAGCGGTGAACATATAACACTGTGCAGACGTGCAACATTCTGCTGCAGTAGAATTCACTATTTGATATAACACTAACATTCCTGACAATAGACCTCAATAGTCATCTTTTATGGTGTACATGCCTTTTTAATAACATCTTTGAATGGAACATTACCATAGCCTTGCCCTTTAACAGTTATTACGAGCCCTGGCTCAGCCTTACTCACCAAGAGCCCAGCGCCTAGCCTTCTTACAGGCAAAGTCACTGATCAAGTCCTTGAAGTCCAGCTTTCTAGCCAACTGGCTTTCAATGGACAGCATGGCAAGACTGCAAAGCCTTATGGGGGGTCAGGGCTGCGGAGCCTAAAGATGGAACTGTTGGTCCTGGCACCAGGGGGAGGGACAACTGATTTAGTATGAATATCTGCTAAAAATGTACCTGCATTTATTAAATGTCAGCTAAAAGAGCAGTGAAATAAAACCTCTGCATTTTCTGTGAAGATAGTAACAGTACTTAATGTCAGCAAAACATTACAATTATTTTTACAATGGACTAAGCTTAGCTAACAGACTAATTTCCACTACTCATAGACCACACCCACCTTTTCTTTTGAAAAACTGGGTGACATACTGTTGCCCTTTAGTCCCTCTCTCTTGTCTTTCTCTCCTTTATTTTCTTTTTGAAAGCCTGAGTGACTTTGTTAGTCGTTGAGACATTGTACACACGTAAGTACTAGCCTCCTCACATGCTCTCACTCTCTGCTGCTAGAAAGGGCCCCGCAGAGCGTTTGGAGGCAGGACCAAACCATTACATTTAAATAGAGGGGGGTGTTCGATGCTTTGGATAATTAACTTTTGGAAGAAAAAAAGTGAAATGAATCGTAAGTTTAGTGAGTACATTAACAATTTAACGTTCTATTAATGTTAATTATTGAGGATTGATGAAAGGTTACTTAAACATTTGTTCTTAATGTTCTAACATTTTTTGGGGCCCCTGTCAGTCACGGGCCCTTAGAATCGTCCTAACTTTTCACCCCCTTACGGCGCCCCTGGTGTCATCAGGGCAAAAATGGCTCCTGAAGACAATCACTGCAGCAGGAATTCCTAATGAAGAGGTTTCGAGTACATTGCCAGGTGTTTATATTTCTGTATGTCTGGAAAGATTTAGTCACCGGCGCCCGAGCATCACAACCATGCAAGATGCAATCACTTTAGGTGGAGTTGAGACCCTACTCTACGCCCATGGCCCTACAGTATTTGGTGTCACAAAACTTTACAGGGGTATAATTGAGATCAAAATGAAGGCCAAGGCTGAAGATGGGTGTGGTCCGAGCAAGTGTTCTGAAAGTTGGGTTGGGTAGGAAATGGGGAAAAGGCCATCAGAGTATAAACTCCAAGTTGAGCCATTTAAAATGAAGAATTACAGTTGATTTTTATATCTAAAGTCCAGTGGCGAACCGTCAGGGCCTTCAAGGTATTCAGAGAATACCCTGGAACACTCAGATAAAACAAACAAAAAAATCGATTTAATTATATTAAAAAAATGTAATAAATGAGAATAGTATCTATGTTGTTGATCTGTAATATTACAGTGTTACGTTGATTTGTTTGTCCTTCTCGGACCATGCACTACGCATTTCAGTAGTTTTGTGTTGGAAAAGAAAGCAACCAGATCTTGTCCTTCAACTAAGGTATTCTACATCCTTGATCGAATGCCCTGGCCGTTGAACTGAATGAGAGCGTACGTTTGGACTGACAGTTTGATCAACTAATCATATATTGATTTGTAGCCAATGGGCGTATTCTTTCAGAGTTTCCCTCGGTTCCAGGTTATTCTCGAAGGTCCGGTAGTTAACCGGCTCGAGACAGAGGATCAGGGGTGTCAAACTCAAGGCCCGGGGGCCAAATCCGGCCCGCGACTTCATTTAATATGGCCCCACAAGAGCTTGCAAAGAATATAATATTTGTATTATACGGTTACATGCCGATTTACAGAAGCACGTTGCCCATAAACTACATATCCCACAATGCATCTCAAATTTGACTTTTTTCTCAGAATTTGACTTTTTTTCTTCAAAATATTCTTTTTTTTAAAAATCATTTTGTGACATTCTCAGTGAAGAGACTTGCAATGATTTGCCCTAGACTTCTGCTTTCAGACGTATAGTTAATTATGAAGTTATTACCCTATCCGATAATAATCCAATGCAGAGGCAATAATGTAATATAATACATTATTTTATATATATTAAATATTTATATATGTATTTATATATAGTCTTAAAGTTAAAACCGGCTCTTTGAGTGCAACCATAATGCTAATGTGCCCGCGAAGAAATTGAGTTTGACACCCCTGATCTAGATGAATGCGACGAAGCAATTCATGCCGTTTTATTGTTTTTAACGTTGAAATGACAAGTGCAACAGGTGAAGATGAAGTTGTTGCGGAATTGTTGTGAGTACCCTCTTCAAGACGACAATTCAGTGAAAAGACGGACATCATAATGCCGCGGAGGGGGGGGGGGGTTCGCCACTGCTAAAGTCAATACGAAGCATCTGAAGGGACTGCACTCACACACAGAATCCTTTCCGTATTAGTTAACGATTGAGTTTCCACCATAGTTCACTAACACTAGTCGAAGCCACTTGAAGAAGTCCAAAGTGATTCGTATGACTCGAGATTTCTTTCAATGGTCTGGAAATCGACCACTTGAGTAACATAAAGAAGCCTTTTCACTCCTCATCATTCTGACACTGAGCGAACTAGAGTACTAAACACTGATTGGAAATAAGAGTAGACCTACCTGTGACGTGTAGCCTGTCCATGCTGACCTCGATCTTGAGGAAGAGGCGACCCCGGCGCTCCGTGTGGTCCGTCCCACACAGGCTTGGCACGTTGACCACACACTGATTGTGTACGTTCATGTCGCAGGCTGGAAAGAGACAGAATGTGCAGGAGTTTATAAGTGGATCACTTTTTGGATCTCATACCAGTGTAATATGCCTCCTTTCTTATTCCATGCATGCATTTGAGAGTGAATCACTCATATAAAGAGAGGACAGGTTAGGAAATCTAGGACATCTCATTACACTTTTCTTGGGAAAAGCTGTTCTGAAGAAACTGGTAAAACAGAGTTGAGGTGGTTTGATGTGCTGGGCAAAATAAACCTGAATACAGCTTACAATTCTGCAGAGATCTCAATGACAGCAGACAGAGTCAGCTCTCATTGTGAAGGGAGCTCTGCCTTGAAAGATATTAAATACAAAATGAATACAATTTTATATTTTATAACACCAAAACAAGAGGACAGGGTTTGCACTCAGTAAACATTAAGCTTCAATGAACTGAATGTGCTTTCATCTGTGTAAATATGACCTCTTATTCATCAAACTACTTTATAATTTCACTTAAAACAGCCGGTTCAGGATTAAAGAGGTTCTTCACTATGAATCAAGGTTTTAGGATACATTTATCAAGCCAATGACTACAAAGGAAAATTAAAGGTAAACTCTCAGACGGTCATATGATTGGCCACGTGCAATCAGAGCAGAAATACATATCAGAAGTAAAGATTCATTAATATTTCCCACATTTTGTTAGTGATATGTTGTTTTGTACTTTGTTTGTGGAATCTTGAAATCTCCACAAGCAATTCAAATGTAAAATTGAATATTTGTACGATATGGAAACAAAAAGAAAACCAAACTGGAGCAGTGAGGAACTTATGCAGCTGAAGTGGAGGTGAGACGTGAGAGAAACATAATAAGAGGGATTCAGAGCAGACAATGGTGATATGTGGAAAGGGATTGCAGACAAAATCAATTTCTGCGTTATTCTTGTGTTTTCAACCTTGAGGAATACAGAAACAAAGGAAATGAAAGCAGCTGCAAAACATAACATGGTTCACTGTGAGTCAGTGTTTCTGAAAAATTCCTCAGGTGTGTGCTCAACTTTCTGTACAGCAGCGAAGACCTTCTCTTTTCAACTCAGAGGTTCTTGAGTAGGAGTAAAACAATTATCTTCAAAGTCTTTGATGTTCCTGAATCTTTGTACCATTGATAGAGAGCTCCCCTGGTTTGGAATCTTTTCTGAGCTTCTATTACCATAAAGTCGATGTGTATCCGGCCTCGACTGCAACGTTTTTAAATGTATAAACTTCTGAGTAACTCTCCCCTATTGGTTTCCTTTGGGACCAATTTGTATAAAAGTCTGGAGACCCAATGTGGCAACATGTTTGTTTAAGGGATGATTATGTGTAGAAATGTACATTTTGAATGAGAAAGCAGTACTTTAAGGAGCCACTGCTTTTGTAGTATAGCACTAAAACATCAATAACTAATCACCACATGAACTTAGGAATGATATTGCACTGTGAGCTGATTTGATTGTGTCAGAAGAGGTTGGATATTGTAGGAAACCTCCTATTTTCCCCCTAAAACCTCTAACTCTGTCCTCTTCCTCCCTCTTCCTGCCTTTTGCCAGCCAACCACCTATATTTCCTTCTCTCTCCTTCTTCTTCCCTCCCCACCCCTCGACATGCCGACAGGAGACCAGACGAGACAAGAGAAGGTCATGATGGCGATGGCTTCCCTGAATCAATTTGCTCTGGCGTGCTTCTATTACCATCTGCGAGGAAGACAGATGAATGGATGGAGTAAGAGGAGCAGAGAGGGAGGGAGGGTGATGGATGGAGGATAAAGGAAGGTACAGAGAAGTAGTATGTAGAAGCAAAAGAGGGCAAAGGATTATCAGAGTAAGAATTGGGAAGAGCAAAGAGGGAAGAAAGAGAAGAAGTAGGATGACAGAATAATTCAATAGAGTGCAGGATGGGGGGGGTCATACAGGCAGGGAACGAAGGGGACAGTTGATAGAAGAGAGTGGGTGGAAAGAATGGGAGCGGGAAAGGCCTCTGCAGGATGGAACTGTATATCCTGCCTGGGCTGCAGATGTGGCTGAGAGTATAGTATAGGTCTATTCCCATCTGTTCTCATTAGGGAGACCAGCACAGCATATTCGACACAGGTACACACACACACACACACACACACACACACACACACACACACACACACACACACACACACACACACACACACACACACACACACACACACACACCCACACACACACACACCCACACACACACACACACCCACACACACACACACACACACACACACACACACACACACACACACACACACACACACACACACACACACACACACACACACACACACACATACTGTATACATCAATTCAGGGGACATTACATTGACTTACTTGCATTTCCTGGAGACTTAGGCTGCGGCCACACGAGGACGAAAACGGCTAAACACATAGGATTAACGCAAACGCAATCGCAAACAAGCTTCCGTCCACACGCAATAGTTATCCGGATAGTGTCTGTCCACACGAGACCGCTCCGTTTAGCTCCAACCGCTGGAGAAGCTGCAGTACATATGCAGGAGCCTGTACGTGGCGCTGTCTCCACAAAAGCAGCGAAGAAGCATGGTTGTCATGGTTGCCCTTCTGTTTATTCTCCGCGGTGGGGGCCGAGGGAACCGGGCAGAGTTTTTCGCCAGTCAACGTGTATTAAAGTTTAAATCTTCCGGACAAAATTATAAAAGTGTCGGTCAAAGGTCTTCTTTGTTATTTATTGAGATTTAAAACAAATTAATAACGACTCTATATAATATAATAATAAAATACACGGAGCCTCTCTTTTTCCTCCCTCTCTTCGGACAGCGTCAGTGTCTGTCTCATGCAGCATCTGATCCAGTAATGAGTGACCCGGCCGACAGTAAAAATAAACATTTATATACATTATAACTAGCTTAGGGAGTTTGAGAGGTAATTAAAATAGCTAAGGGCGATGATCTGACTTGAAGTGTGTGTTTTGCTGCAGCGGGAGGAGCTGCAGGTGAGCAGAGCTGCGTGTCTCCGTCCTGTCAGATTAGTTTCACTCGCGTTTAGGTCCATATCGAGAGAAAGATAAATAATCTGAATTCAGGGTGCAGTTTACTTTGACGTGGGGGTGAGCAGCAGAGGTGGGGAGAGGCGGGGCTATTGCCTCATCATTATTGCTGTAGATGTTGCACAAACAACTGTAGCATGGTCAATAGCGTCCGGAGCACGATAGCAACTCTGCGATCCGTCATTGTTGTTGTTGTTGGTGGCGAAACACTTCAGCAATGGCGCGGGGTAAGCGGAGGTGAGCAGAAGAGGTGGGGAGAGGCGGGGCTATTGCGCAATCACTATCAGTGATCTGAAAATGTTCGGATAGGGCGTACACACGGAGCCGTTTGACCCCCCAGAGAGTTGCGTATGCCTTTCTATCCACCTTGGGACCCGTTATCGTTTCCTCAGTCGTTTAGTGCCATATTCGGTCGTCCTCGTGTGGCCGAACGGTCTATATGACACTAAACAGTAACGCAAACGACCAAATTCGTCCTCGTGTGGCCGCAGCCTTATCCTAACCTTAACCATAACCAACACATGCCTAACCCTAACCCTTACCCTTAACCTTACCCTTAACCTTACCCTAACCCTAATCCTAAACAAGTCTTCACCCTAAAATTAATGATTCCCCTCATGGGGACCTCCAATTTGTCCCCATAAGGGAGGCGAGTCCCCACACGTGACTGTGTAAACAGATTTAGGTCCCCACAAGTATAGTAATGCTAGGCCACACACACACACACACACACACACACACACACACACACACACACACACACACACACACACACACACACACACACACACACACACACACACACACACACACACACACACACACACACACACACACACACACACACACACACACACACACGGAGGAAATTACCATATGTTTTGTATTTGTAGATAGAGTGTGTACTCACTGTCACATTTCATCCCTTGGTGGATGAGCCCGTACAGCAGCGAGCCACAGTGGTCACAGAAGGTGGGACTGCCGTATGTGTGAATCTTGAATTTGTGCTTGCTTCTGGGGTCCTGGAGAGAGAGAGAGAGAGAGAGAGAGAGAGAGAGAGAGAGAGAGAGAGAGAGAGAGAGAGAGAGAGAGAGAGAGAGAGAGAGAGAGAGAGAGAGAGAGAGAGAGAGAGAGAGAGAGAGAGAGAGAGAGAGATGGGAAAAATACAAGCTGTTAGGTATATCTTGAGCTGGGAAAACATTTGAGGAATCAACAAAACTTATGACAATACATCGTGCGGGGGGCATCGATGAGTGTACTTAATATCATGCCAATTCATCCAATACTTGTTGACAAAACGCCCAACATTGCCATATAGAATCATTCAACTAGCTAAACTAGGATTACCATGGTAGGTGAAATCAAGGAATAATCCAGTGCTCTGAAATAGGATTAATAGTGTTTGTGTACATCTGTGTTGTCCGCGGCAATTGTAGAAAGAAACTTTCCAAAGTGTATCAAGTGTTTATTTTTCTCAAGTAGACAATATGTTCAAAAGTAAGGGTTTTGCTCCAATGTGTTTCTTCTTCCAGACAAATGTTATGTCTTTTTGTGGCCACAAAGACCTCTGGATAAACATTCAATTCAGACAAAAATAGTTTTAGGTTTATTGGAACAACTTAAGGCGGGCTCAGCGATAACATTATATAAAGGAGGAGAAAATGGGAATAAAAATTGACCTCTTTTAAAACATCTGTTCATCATTCTACTGCTTATCTCTCCCTCAGAGATTAATGATGCAATACGGCTTGCCTCATTAACTCACTAAACAGCTCTCGCTTTAATTTCTATCTACCATAGTTGATTCTTAAAGAAATGAAAGGAACAAGCGGGATAACATTTTACTGGAATTGTTCCTTGTATGATAACTGGTGACAGCATTTTAAAGAGACTGATTAATTGATGATGCATTTTGTTCATGATATCATTCGTGTAGGAGACTGACGCAAAGAGGACCAGAAAGAAAGACATTTCCAGATGGAAAGTCGATGTCAGCCCATTATCGGCGCGTGGGAACGTGTGAGGTGTTTTTGTGTTGGTGTTAGTTCTCTCCATCTTGTCATCCTGGAAGCCTTCCCAGCATCCTCCTTGTTTCAGTTTCGACTGTTATTAAGAAACCAATGCTCGCGCAGTGCCAGCAGCAGCATAACTGAGCAACTGTTTATCTTGGCCTGAACATCTGGCGCCGAGGCAAAGTACACATCGAGCTGATGAGCAACGGGGAATTGATGCTCTGATCGGTTTCCAAAAACCCCCAAAACTGGATTTGATTATTTAAAAAAAAAATTAACACATACCGTATTCATGTCATTCCATTTAAGGGTCATTTGTTGGGAATTTATTTTCTCCAGTCACTATTGTGAATGCTGAGGTTAGCTAATTTCTCCAATAACCACAAAACAAACACAGCTGTAATTAAAGCCCTGCAAATGAGGCTGGATAAACCTCCACCATGCAGCGCTGCCTCTATCGTGATGCAATGTGTCAGAATGTCTTCATGTGTAATTATACAGACCACTGACTGGGTAAGTGGGCGCACAACGCTGAGAACTGCCCTTTACTTCCAAGCTTACATGACGACAGCAGCAGAGTGAGAAAGAGGCGGAGACAGAGATACGTAGAGGGGAAGTCTGTGTTTAAAAGAGGAGGGGTTGTTTGGTGGTAATGGAGTGACTGACAGAGTGTTGCAAGGGTCCAGGAACAGTCTAATTGGCATGTTCTCATTTTAGCAAGCTCGCCTATTTTTGCTCTTTTCCTGGAGGCTTTTTTTTTGAGAAAAAAGAAACAGATGGCGTGGTGGTCGTGTCCAGTCCCTCTCCCGGGTCTCCCTCTTTCTGCTACCCATTTTCGCCTGTATTCTTATGATTTTTGAACTGTGGGGACATTAAAGTCTTAAAAAACACTTTACCAAGGATCCAGATAATCTCCCTGATCTCTATTTATTTGTGTTGATCTTCACTTCCTTCCCCTTCAAGGTGCTAGACAGCGAGCACTGTATGTTTTTTCATTTTCAATGCCAACTCTTCTTCCTCTCACAGTATTTCCATTTAATGTTTTCTTTCTGTCACCGTGTGTTATTGTCTCTTTGGCTGTGCGCCCCTCCTTCTCGGAGCCATGGGTGAAATGAAAATGGCAGGGTTTCCACTCACAGTCATCCTGAGCCTGTTGACTCAGTGCAGCCCATTATAGGGAGAGGTTGAGTGTGAAGACATAATCTGATCTGCACTCCGAAGTTCTGCGTGTGTCTCTGCAGCTGTAAAGTTGAACTAAAATGGCTTCTCTCTCTTGCAACATTATCTGCAATAAAAGTGTCTATGTTTGTAAGACCCACACCATAATATAGTAGATGTACTGAGGAATTGTATGTGACAAGCTCAGCACTACACACATAAATAACAAGGCACATCCATAACTCACAATGTAGGAACCATAATATCTCAGTGTAGCACCCAGCTAACACCATAAGTACACTTTAGCACATAAACATTTTAGGCGCTGCCAAAGGAAGAAGATACGAACATAAGTTTGCTCAGTGCTGGCAGCACTTTAAAGGGTTTCAAGAGACTCAATATAAAGGAGCTGTTTCTTTGTTTGATTACGTTGTCACACAGAATACCAATATGCATAATATTTAAATGTTCAAGCACTTGAGGAGGCAGCTCTCTTGGCAGCTTTCATCATGGCCCACGCTGCCACACTAAAATCAACCGTTTGGTCAAGTGAATACAAACGTGTACTTTGATTTATCCCAGCAGAGAAGGAATCTGAAGATTAGATTGACACTATGCAACATGATGCTTGGTCTCCATAGCACAAGGACTGAGCCCTGTCTATTTACACGGAGGCTTTGGCTGAAACATATTGAAGGAAACTAGTCTCCGTCTCAAGATGCACATGAAAACATGGTCACAAAAACACAACAGAACTGCTCCTCTTCGTTTTCTTATGCAGTCTGAAGTGTAATGGAAGCGTCTGTTACAAGAAGCATGAATACATGACTCACAAATCATCAATAGACAGTCAGTCATAAAATATCCAAAACAAGTTAGTCATGCAGCTGAAGCACTGCCAAAGAGCAGCCACACATTGCAAACCACAACATATCGACATAAAAGCGGAGGGTGGCACATCTAAAACAGACTTGCTAAGTCATCGTTTCAGCTTGTCTCTTTCAAACATCCTCCCGGGCACTTCAATACTGGACATCAAGCTGTGCTGGGTAAAGATGCTGGCAGACACGAACACACAGAGCTGATGAGGCGCAACCAGGAGGGAAGTTGGTTCCAGTGAGGCGAGATGATGCTGCTGCCAAATTCCTCGAAGCGTAACGAGGGTCACATCAAGCAGAAGTAGAGGAAACGATTGGTAATGAGGGCAGAGTGACAATGAGTCAAATGCGGGTCTTGCTTATTAAAGTCAGGCATTGAGCATCAGAGGTAACAATATCTAATTACTCGTTGGATATTATAGCTATAAAAAGTGATGGGCAGAGTGAGGAGGCCGATGTGACTCATTTATTAGGTTAATTGGTTGACAAGCGACCCTTCGGAGACGCCTTCACATCTGCCTCCTTCTTATTGGTGGCTACTCGGGCATAGTGTAATTTACCCGCATGATGCTTCATAAGCTTGAGCATTTTTCAGGCTGTGATCTCCATCCTTGTTTGATTTGATATGATTATGTTGAGAGACTTTGTTGTCAAGAATCCTACTCAAGTGTCTCTGAGTGTCCCACTTCATTACTACAGGAAAAGGGAAATGAAAGGAGAATATGCCTTCAGTAAAACGTCATTTTACCACCAATAGTGAATCACAAACCGCCCCAACTCAACACTAAGTTATGTTGCATTAGCATTTCTCTCCAAGGTTCATCCTGTGTATACTAGAGAATGTTTTTAAAGTCTCTACTTCAATATTTTACAATGTCCATTGCTTCTCAGTGCACACAGTTATCCAGCCGTCTAACCTTATTTGTTTTTTTGTTTGTCAGTTGTACTTTATAAGGATTTGCCGAAGCTGGAACCAACACTTATTTTTTTGTATTTTTGCTTGAAAACGAGTGAAACGATTAATAGTTTGGCAAAATGGCAGATTATTATCGAAATCTAGATTTAAACAACCCACATCCAACCAACAGGTTTAAAGAGCTGATTTGATTTAGTGATTTAATGCAATAATGCTCCATCAAGGATTTCTATTTTTTGTTTTACCAAAGAGTATTTATGCACTACATACAAAGACCGGATAATTGCAAAATTACCCAGCAGACATCATTTTGATTTATCAACAAACAGAGAATCACCAAAAGGACTATGAATTCAAAAGTCCTCAATCATACTAGGTGTGTGTGTGTGTGTGTGTGTGTGTGTGTGTGTGTGTGTGTGTGTGTGTGTGTGTGTGTGTGTGTGTGTGTGTGTGTGTGTGTGTGTGTGTGTGTGTGTGTGTGTGTGTGTGTGTGTGTGTGTGTGTGTGAGAGATGAGGTGCTTGGGGGAAACAAAGTGAACAACTGTACAGTTGCTATGGTGATAATAGGTTAGAGAACATCCAATGATGATTAAAAGTCAGCGGAGGAAATGCTAACTGTGGAGAGGAGGCAAACAAGTAGAGAGTAAATCACTCTGTGGCCTAATGGAATTAAGTGTGTGTGCAGATTCTCCATAAAAGGCAAAATAACAACGAAGAAAAAAACAAGTGAACAAATTAACACTGTGTAGCGATCTCGCCTCACATGATGATGAAATGTTCTCTCTCCTCAGGGCCGCAGCTGAAAGAAAAACCATGCAAGGATGTTTATAGCCGAGAGGACCCTCAGTTATTCTCTCCTGCTGGAGTACTGTGAGCCCACAGCGACATGGATGTCAGGCTAGTTTACACACATGCTGCCTTCAGCCAAGATAACTGTGTAAATGTAAATGGACTGTACTTATATAGCGCTTTATCCAGTCTTTAAGACCCCTCAAAGCGCTTGTGTGACCTGCAGTTAAGAGCACACACGGCATACTGCACTCACTGACTGCTTATACTACTGTGTTTGTAAGCAGCTTACAATGATGTGGTGAAAGGAGAGAGACAGTGGAGAAGATGTTGATGTTTCTTGGAGAACTTATGGTGAGAATTAAAGGAAAAAAGAAAGAAAAGTAATATAGAGATAAGGATTGGAGACAAGGCTCTGCAGTCTGTGTGTGTGTGTGTGTGTGTGTGTGTGTGTGTGTGTGTGTGTGTGTGTGTGTGTGTGTGTGTGTGTGTGTGTGTGGGTGTCCAGGTGGGTGGCATCAAACTGGAGACCAACTCTGTCACGGACGGACAGCTTCACCTGCCAAACCATCTGCTGTGGTTGGGTTTGTGATGCCTCTCTGATAGAAAGAAAACATCTCTTGGTATTTATTTTTTTATGATGAACAACAATAATAAATGAGTATGATATGAAAATGTATGAAGATTGATGACTACTGGTTTTTGATTTAGAGAAAAGTACTAACTTTATATTTCATATACAAGGGAATACATCTGTGTTAATGACATATTAAAAACTCAAGCCAAGTGCACAAGCCCCACACTTGTTGTAGCTTCCACATTGAAAATTGAAAGTATATAACTTGAATGTATTTCAAATTAATAATACGAGTGTACATTTTGTTCTTTTTTGCAGGTGAAAGTGTGCTGTCGACAGTTTTACAGAATTCTCTTAAATAATCAAAGTTGAGAGGGAAAATGCTTTTACTATGTGTATCTTTAAAGTTAATGGGCTCATTTTCATGTTTATATTAGTATGTTGTGCCTCTTCTGTGACATGTATATATGCTTTAATGTTCAAAAAGGTCTTTATTTATCCAATACTGCATGTGCTGCATCCCCTGTTTTCACCCTCTGTCTGAAACCAGAGCCAGAGTCTGCTCTGATTGGGTAGGAGTCCAATTAAGGCATTTCAAGCCGGGAGGGAAGTGAGGGAGAGAAGCTCCCTCTGCCATGAACATTGGCATTTTAGCCTTTGCAGACCATTTGAACAAAAACCCATAACACAGAAGAAAAGCATTTAAGGCCTCTTTAAGTGCTGCGTTACAGCGTTTGAAAGAATGTCTACTTGACAGTCTTCAAAATAATATTTAGTAACAGCTCAAGTCTTCTGTTGTCAAAAATGGAAATGGATGCCAAACTATAACACATCTACAATCACTCACACTCGCAAGCACACACAGTAGCACACACTGATCTACTCAAACACAGCCCCTGACAGCCATCCGAGTCCCAGGGCGGAAAGATCAATCATGTCACTTGTAGAAACTAATCTGTCTTCTGACACTGATAAAAACGATAATGAAGCTGTGACTCAGAAGTAAAGAAGAGAAGAGAGAAGACAGAGGGAGGATGAACTGACAAGAGATACATCAACAGCAGGAAACAGAAGCAGAGACGATGAGAGTGAAGGCAAGACTAAGAGAGCCAGAAGAAAAAGCTTATCTAAAGTCAAAGACAGAATTAAACACAGCACATCGATCTGCTCATTATCAGCTCTTCTCTCAGCTGACACCTCACAGGCCAGAGTCAAAAATGAAGGTAACACTTTATTTTGATAGTCCATAGTTAACACTCTATAAGTCATCAGTTGACATTCAACAACACTGTTTCAACAGACAAGTAACATGCATTCAACTAACTGCCAGTAGAATATACATGAAGCATTAGTGACTATGCAACTACTGTATGACATGACTGCTGCTGTAAAACCGGCACCTATCGATCAATGATTTAATTAGAGGAAACCAAATCTCCCTCCACCTGGTCCTGCAGCAGCCTGTCAGCGTTTAATAGGCCATCATGTTCAGACTTTCCCGATGTAGCCTCAACACGATATGAACCAGACAGATTTATAGCCAGTAAAGCAGGCAGCACATTAGAAAGGGCAGCTGATTGTTAGTGATTTAAACATCAAAAGGCATTAGGATATCAAACACGCCACTCACTCACACACACACACACACACACACACACACACACACACACACACACACACACACACACACACACACACACACACACACACACACACACACACACACACACACACACACACACACACACACACACACACACACACACACACACACACACACACACACACACACACACACACACACACACACACACACACACACACACACACACACACACACACACGCACAGGATATGTATGAGCTCATTAGTGTGAAATGGCACAGAGGGCAATGTTAGCAATCTCTAAGCGCGCTCACGGGATTAAGGCATCCAGTGATTTGTGGTGATGAGATGTGGAGTCGATTACAGAGATGATGCTGTGTGTACCAGTTAGCAGGAAAAAAACACGGTATACAACAGTGGCAATCTAGCATTACTGAGAAAGGACAATCTTTTATTTAAATGTAAAATAAAACTACCTTAAAATGCTGCAGTACAAGTAAAAGGGCTGCAATTAAATAATGTATTTTTGTGAAGTATATTTAGTAAAAGAGACCAAAACTGAAAAATACCCTACTTCACTGTGTATTGATTTAAATGCCTGTTTTGTAATGCATAAGTAGAATTTGTATTTACTTTGTTAATTTAGTAGTTTAAAATACTTTATATAGAGCTAGTTTAGTCAAGGTCACAGGAAAAATAGGAAGAACAAGAAGAAGAAAAGTTCTGCCGCATTTTTAACACATTTTTTCAGATTGCTCTTAAAATAAAATGGTTGAAAATAAAAAGTAGTACAAAATAGCCCCAAAGAAAACTGAAGTAAAGGGCCAAAAACGTGTTTTTCAGTACAGTAATAAATAAGTACCCAAAACATTTCCCCTGCTGACACACACACAGGTGTGTAGACACAGGTGTAGAGTCCTTAATCCTTCCCCGTCGCATTCTGATTATCAGCAGAGGAGAGATGCTGTGTTCAGACACATTGTCACTTTCATCACAACCCATCTTTCATCATCAAACACAGCATTTAAATAGACTGATACGAGGCCTGCTTTTATATGCATGTGTGTGAGTGTGTGTGAGCCCTCTCCGTGACACATGCTGCAGCTAAGCCTTTGTTGCTGTATTCACACACAGAGGACAAGCAGGGCTTTCAACCTGTGAAAGTGTCATCACTTCCTGGGTGCTCTGCCACCTGACCTGAGGTCTGTGTGGCTGCAGCTGTCAGGCTCCATTAGGAGACACCGGGCTGATAGCTCCATCTCTACTCACTGATAATTGAGCTAAATGGCTGCGAGAGAGGCTGCACTGTGTCGAGGATAGTTGACTTTGTCGAGTGGAGAATCCCACTTAGGTTTATCACTATGCAGTAAAAATGGCTACATAGAGCATGCAGATATACAGCTAGAGGTAAAACACATACACAAGTGCATAAAGGGGGACTTCTCTTATACATTGAAAACCGATAAGAAAAACAGAGCAGGTGGCATTTTTGACACTTTACTTTTTGAAATCTCTTACTGTTATTAAATCTGCATTGTCTTTATATTTCAGAGCTGCTCTTTATATTTGTTTATCAAGGAATAGTTGAACATTTACCGCATTAAATTATACTGAGCTGTGATTCATTTTGATATGAGATTTACAGACAGTATTACATATTGAAAATCAGCGCCGTCCTGTAAAGACAATGCATCAGGAACATTTCAACTTTCATCAGGTATGAGAAAACATTTTCAGCTTTGAGACAATGCTTTTCTCAAAAAGTTGTATTTGAGTTGAAGAGTAGGGGAATTTTCTAAACCCATAAAATCTTTACGTTTAATAAAGGCTCGCGACAAAAACAACGAGGTATGGTTGAGTTAAAGATTGTGGTTTTGGTTAAAATAAGCACTTTGTTAGGGTTAGAGGAGTTTTGCCGTCTAGATTTAATAACAACCACGTGGTTTGCTCATGTCATAATTCATACTACAAGATGTCGTATGTTGAATGTACACATGTTTATTTTTTGAGCAATTGCTGAGAAGACGGATATTCCTGTTTTAATTATTTTACGGAATAGCAGGTGGCGCTGGCCTAACAGCTGGCTTATGGGACCTGGATGGAGTAGGCTTTAGAGCATATGGTGACTCCTCAACCCCAATCTGCTGGAGCTGCTTAGTGGCCGTATAAATAGACTGTAGAGAAATTAGAAAATGATGTTCTCAGATAAATGACTTTGATAAATAGGAGTAAAACAAGAACAAGAACTATGCAGCTAAGGTGTCAGTACGTCTTAGCAATCCTGCAAGGCTCCAATGGCACTTCTACTTTTCTCATATCAGAGACTACAAACATGTCCAATTAGCAACTTTAACAAGACATACAAACACCACATTATGCAGAAAAAGGGAGTGAGAAAAATGACCTTTAGCGAGCATGTAGAGCTAAAAGTAATGACGAAAAGGCAGAGACGCAGAGAATAATTGCTGGCTAGGAATATCAAGAATGCTCAACTAACTATGATGATAATACTGTCATAAAAGTTTAGGAAAAAAGGGAAAACAACAACACTTTTCAGGTCATATATCACCTTCCCTACCCACAGTGCTTTGCAGCAGTCCCCATTTCATCCCCAGTTCCCCCGGTGTGTTTATTAAAGCTTTGACGTGCAACAGCAGTGGACAACTCGCTGTTAACATACCTGCACGTTAATCACTGCGACATCGCCACGGTAACCAAGGAGGACAGGCCCCAGGTGGCCCTCTCACACGCACACGCACGCACGCACGCACGCACGCACACACACACACACACACACACACACACACACACAGAAACTATGTAACATAAGCACAATACAAATATGGCAGACAGGAAACTTCACTTGAAGAAATACAGCGGTAACACAACACAGTGTTGTTCGTATGTTACGCACCTTTTTTTTAATATATATAATAAATTATAATAAAAACGTTCTATCTTAAGTCTTAAGGTAAGTTAGGACAGGAAAATTGACTTACTGTTTATCTGAATTAGCGTTATTCCTAAATCCGATCTTACCCTTTTTATGATATCAAAAGTTATTGTGATCTTGAAGTTACTGTAATTCGGCCCTGAAACTAAAATAATTATTTCAGTCATTACAAGTCTTGATTATAAGCTCGAAGCAACATACACTCCTCCATGAGAAAAGTTAACATCATTTGAACAGCAGTAAATCCCTTTTCTTTTTGCCGCTGCTTTTAATTGAACTATTCACATCTTAAACTGCACTGTAACATTTATCCATGTATCTTTTTCTTTTAATGTTTATTTTTATTATCTTTGCTTTTTAATGACTGATGTTAAATGCCATTTTCTTAATGTCTTTCATTTTTTGTAAAGCACTTTGAATTGCTGAAAGGTGCTCTATAAATAAACGTGCCTCGCCTTGCCTATAGCACTGAGAGCATCATTAAGCTCCTACATGTACAGTAACTCAAATTCCGATTATCAGCACCCAAAGGATTCGATAATAATCACATCTTCATCTTCTGTGTGGATAAGCACAGCTTATAGGAAGTGTGACGTCAACAAGAAAGAAACAAATTGGGAAATTGTACAGTAGGAAGCACATCAAGCCTATGGGCCACATACTGTACAGTAAGAAAGATAAAGCCCATAGCCACATGGGACATAATTACACACTTGGTAATCGGAGCAGCCATCTGTCAACATAATGTGACATATGGGATGTCGTCTGATTCATTACGTTCTGTGAGATCAGTATTGTCTCGAGTCCAGCAGTAAGGATATATAACATCCAACATATATCATAAATCAATAAGATCCAGTGTTGTGTTTGTACAGAAGATGGTGATATTATTTCAGACTCACAATGTATGTATTGATAATTAGATTGGTGGGATATCCATGTAGCCCTATGGAAAAAAGTGTCAGTATATAACTTCATTTCAAACCACATTTGTACCACAGGAAGTTTACTACCTTGGGCTCTAGGGTTGCAAGAAGTTGCTACGTCCAATCTGTGATTTCAGTCAAAGACTAACATATTTGAGTTTGTTTTTTCCCCACAACTGGACCCATGGAGAATGACAGATCATACAATTGGAGCTTATCTTTTCTAAAGAACCAAAATCCTGAAGGCTTGAATTTTATCCTGTCGCATCCTAGTCACGTGATGAATAAGGAAATTGACGATACCATCCTTTTGGAATCTCAAAGGTCACACGATTCCCAAATGTGTCTAGCATCAAGTCCATAACACTTTTAAGCTGTGAAGTCTTAAACACCAACACCAACACCAACAACAACAACAACAACAACAACAACAACTATTTTACACACTAATGGAGTTGCTATGTCTGTTTTACATGTATTGCTTCTTGAAAGCCCATTGAAAAGTGCATAGGTCGTTTTCTAAATGATTTCCCTGTGTAAACATCTGCAGTGAAAGACGACATCATTTTAAATAAGTCTGAATGTCCAAGGCTGTATTTATTTTGTACAAGTATTAGTAATATAATTTCGAATGAGTTTATTTCTTAGTTCTCTTTCACTTTGACTTTCTATAATATGGGCAGAACTCAACACTGAGTGTGGGAGCTGCAGATATTCTCAGTGGGTTTTGACAGAACATGAACGAAAAGCAACATATTGTGGGAATCAGTGGTGAGTGGAATAGAAACCTAACTGTAAATGGATCCTCCAAAATGTTTAATGTTAATACAAAACATCTTTAACAGGTCATAACTATGTGGGCTTGAATAAGGAGGTAGACAAATCCACGTGAGCCGGCTGCACAGTTGGTTATGACGTTCACAAGCAAATGGTGGACCAGGTCTCCTAGCAACGCCGGTCATCAAATTATCCCTACTGCCATAAGAAACCCCCAAAGGTCTGAATCTTAAATATGCCTTTAAAAAACTGCACAATAGCTGAAAAATCATTAAGTATTTCCGTACACATAAAACAACTAAAATGAACTAAAATGTCAGTTTAAGGTGTGCGTGCAGATGATCTGGTGTCCTCTGTCCTTCTGCTACATGCCTCTGTGTGTGATGTGATGTGTCCTAATCCCTCTGACATTCAGGCAGTGTGTTTTTCTGTCTATCTTGTTTGTCTATGCGTGCGTGCGTGTGTGTGTGTGTGTGTGTGTGTGTGTGTGTGTGTGTGTGTGTGTGTGTGTGTGTGTGTGTGTGTGTGTGTGTGTGTGTGTGTGTGTGTGTGTGTGTGTGTGTGTGTGTGTGTGTGTGTGTGTGTGTGTGTGTGTGTGTGTGTGTGTGTGTGTGTGTGTGTGTGTGTGGATTATGTCAGATGCCCTGTAGCTGGCAGAGACCGTTTTGGCCCCTGATGCTTCTGTCCGCCGTCCAAACAGGAGACGATTACCGCTGTGTCACTTGATTGTGTCACTGTTGATGCAAACGTGTGTCCTTCACTATTTACATTACATAACCAACACAGCTGCTCTTCATCCGGTTTTATTTGACTTTTCATTACAAGTGCTGAATATGCAGCTTTCTTCCTGCCATGGGTTCAGTTTGTTAATTCACCTCCTTGGTCCAACTAAAGGCCCGTACAGTACAGTGTTCAGATTGTTGCAGTATTAGGAAGAGGCCAAAAGATCAACAGCTGGCCAGTCAGTGGGCGGCTAATCCACAAGGTGTTAGTGATATGGGAACATCCTCCATACTGTATGTGCTACACTCTCATGATTAGAAGGGCACTTGTAATCCTCCTCTGTGTGTCACTGTACATGTGACATGATGTATTCAAAGTGCTTACATGTCAAATCGAAGACATAACTATTTTGGGCTTAAAGTCGTAATATGTGGCCAATTTATGGAGGTCAACACATCTGGGGAAGCTGAATGTGAAGTTGTTTTTACTTAACGATGTACCCATATTTGTTTTTTTAAACCAGAGGATGTTGAACTAGCAAAGAAATGAATGCTGTGATTTCCTCGGATCTATGGTTCTAAAACCATAGTAATTATTATGATGATTAGTTAAAATGTTTATCTGTTAGTAACGACTCCACATTTCAGATCTTGAATATTTCTCAAACACTGCAACACAACTTTGTTTTAGATTGTGACGAAGTGCCACAAACAAGGTTACTTTACCCTTTCCTTGTGAGAAATACTACCCCAAGTAAATTCCTGAATTTAAATGTACATTTTGGGGAATTTTTTACTAGTTGCTGACATTATATAGACCAAAAAGGTGAATTGTATGTTGCAAAAATAATTGTCAAAGTAATCAATAATAATATTAATGTGTGCCATTATAGTATGGCTAATTTGACACCACTCAATTGATTTTTAATGTAGCTTATAAACTGAACTGTTTCTACATCCTGTACACTATCATCAATTTGACATTATAATGCAGCTCTCCCCAACTCTGACCTTTTATCTCCAATAGCATAATGTACTTCATAATAGACTAAAATCCAGTATACACGATCCCTAAGGATAATCACTTGCAGCCTCGTTCGGGTGTAAAACGCTCCAGTGACATGCATGAGGTGATAACCTGTGGAGACATTTAGACTGTAGAAAATATTGAGGTCAGAAGATATCCGACACGACACATAATCACAAATGTCTAATTATTACATACCCATTGTGTGAACCCATGAATATTTCACACATTCACTTCAATACTCTGTGGCTTCAATGATCTATCATTTGATAAGGAGCCTGCGTTATGTAGATACATAGCATGTAAGACATTTCGAGAATATTAGAGGTTGTGGGTTGATCGTCAGTTGGGCGTCTCAGACAGAGCTTCCTAATGATGCTATGGCTCGACTCGGCAGGAGGGAGCAGTGACAGCTTAATGAGGCCACAGGGCTTCTGTGCTTACAGAGAGAGAGGGAGGAGGGCGGTTTGGTGGGAGAGGAAAGGGGAAGGTGAAATGAGCAGAGAAGAGAGACACCACATGAGAGGAAAGGGTGCCAGAAATGTGAACCATGAAGCGAAACAAACAAAGGACCACAATATATAAAGATAAAGGAGAGAGTAGGGGAGCATGCAGTTTATTGATGTCCTCCCACCCCTGAAATGTGTTAGATTCACTCTGATTCACTGTGTGTGTGTGTGTGTGTGTGTGTGTGTGTGTGTGTGTGTGTGTGTGTGTGTGTGTGTGTGTGTGTGTGTGTGTGTGTGTGTGTGTGTGTGTGTGTGTGTGTGTGTGTGTGTGTGTGTGTGTGTGTGTGTGTGTGTGTGTGTGTGTGTGTGTGTGTGTGTGTGTGTGGTCTAGCATTACTATACTTGTGGGGACCTACATCTGTTTACATAGTCACGTGTGGGGACTGGCTTCCCTTATGGGGACAAATTGGAGGTCCCCATGAGGGGAATCATTAATTTTAGGGTGAAGACTTGGTTAGGTTTAGGATTAGGGTTAGGGTAAGGGTAAGGTTAAGGGTAAGGGTTAGGGTTAGGCATGTGTTGGTTATGGTTAAGGTTAGGATAAGTCTTCAGGACATGCATGTAAGTCAATGTAATGTCCCCTGAAGTGATGTATACATGGTATGTGTGTGTGTGTGTGCGTGTGTGCGCGCGCGCGTGTGTGTGTGTGTGTGTGTGTGTGTGTGTGTGTGTGTGTGTGTGTGTGTCTGTGTGTGCTTATGGAGCCTCCCTCACTTCGTGGTGTGTTTAATTAAAAAGAAGTGAACAAGGAAGAATCACCCCCAGTACTGTCACAGTTAATGGCCGTTCCATCCTGGTGTTAGTGCTGGAGATGGGAAAATTAGTGGGTTGAAAAGTAGTTGAAAAACAGATCATTGATCTCAATGGGATTTTACCTGGATAAATGAAGTTAACCTGCACCAGCATGTTCACACAAGAGGAAGAGAGACCAAAGAGGAAACACTGCCTTTACACAATACACACAACGCTTGTTAATCGATTGTTGATGCCGTTGGGCAGATAACAAAACATAGATAAGATAGTTTGCCAAATAAAACATACATGGGCGGCCCAAGTAAAGTGCATGTTAGAGAAACACTGGGTAAAGCAAAGCAAAGGAATAAGATAGAGACTGAATGCATACAACTAATACAAGGTGTTAAATTACAAAGTGGCAAATTGATTATATTTCCTGGATAATGAAATCATTATTCCAGCCGATCCATATGATAGCGTTGTCATAATGTGCATATCAGTATCAGCTGATGGCATTCAACTGAAAGCACCAATGTGCGTCATTACATCCTCACAGAGCTACTATAGGTTTTGTTGCACAGCAGCCCCTCATTTCCTAAAAGGGAAATAAGGAGCACAGTAAGTCATGTAAATGTGGTCATCGCAGTTGTTTATTTCTGTCAAATAATGCCAGTTAGTAATTCTTTATAGGACAGATGTGCTCTACCCGAGACTACAAAGTAGGACGCAGAATGTGGCTGTTCTCAGGGGAACCGGTCTTGAGTCATACAACATCCTCCCCAAATGTCCCGTGGCAAAAATAATGAAGGCGCACAGGGAGGGCAGCTAAAGCACACACACATACCTGAAATCATTATTGCTCTCACTCATTCAAATACCCCTAAAGACCTAAACACACCCAGGGGACTCAGCCATGGCCCATGATACCCTTGTTTTCTCAAATAGAGCATTACGTTAGTGCTAGATGAGCCAGACAGTGTAGACAGGAGGGAGGAAGGAAGAAGGCAGGGAGGACAGACCTGTGAGGTGACATCCCAGTGGAGCGTCACAAACTGGCTTTGTTAGAGAGACAGCGACAGACAGAGACCTCAGCGTGACATCTCACCCCTGGCGCCTCGTGGAGGAAATTGATTGCCCTTTTCCGACTTTGGATATAGCTGAAAAACTGCTCTTCTATTTGTTGGTGATACAGTTAGACTGTATATTTAATTGTTGTAATGCTTTAAACAACCTGTGCATACATTTGCTGAGTAATGATTTTATTGTTGGTGTAAGAATCAGGGTAACTTGACTTTCACGAGCAAAAGCAGACATGCTGTGAAGTACATGTGACTTTGTGAT